>NC_024803.2:39117289-39353915 GCF_000309985.2 Brassica rapa | reverse complement strand
ACTAACCACTATAAAATTGCTATTCCCTAGAGAACGGAGACAACAAAGGTTCCAAACCTCTTTGAAATTCATCATATGTTATTAAATGATTCAATTATGCATTAAAACAGTATTGTCAAATTTTTTGTATTTTTCTCAAAATCTATGTGTACCCCCTTACGAAAATAGTGAGTTTTCGGTAAATGATCTATATATGAAGCCTATAATCTTTTAATTCGTTTTAAAATTTATAACAACATTATACATTTGTATTAATTTATGATAAACTCTCTTTTATGGTACATGGACATCGTTCTAATTTTTTATCCATTAATTTAGCAAAACTGCAAATACTCCCTAAATCATTGGACTAACCACTATAAAATTGTTATTCCCTAGAGAAACGGAGACAACAAAGGTTCCAAACCTCTTTGAACTTCATCATATGTTATTAAATGATTCAAATATGCATTAAAACAGTATTGTCAAATTTTTTGAATTTTTCTCAAAATCTATATGTACCCCCCTACGAAAATAGTGAGTTTTCGGTAAATGCTCTATATATGAAGCCTATAATCTTTTAATTCGTTTTAAAATTTATAACCACATTATACATTTGTATTAATTTATGATAAACTTCTTTTCATGGTACATGGACATCGTTCTAATTTTTATCAATTAATTTAGCAAAACTGTAAATACTCCCTAAATCATTGGACTAACCACTATAAAATTGCTATTCCCTGAGAAACGGAGACAACAAAGGTTCCAAACCTTTGAACTTCATCATATGTTATTACATGATTCATATATGTATTAAAACAGTATTCTCAAATTTTGAATTTTTTCTCAAATCTATGTTACCCCCCTACGAAAATAGTGAGTTTTCGGTAAATGCTCTATATATGAAGCCTATAATCTTTTAAATTGTTTTAAAATTTAAAACCACATTATACCTTTGTATTAATGTATGATAAACTTCTTTTCATGGTACATGGACATCGTTCTAATTTTTTATCCATTAATTTAGCAAAACTGCAAATACTCCTAAATCATTGGACTAACCACTATAAAATTGCTATTCCCTAGAGAAACGGAGACAACAAAGGTTCCAAACCTCTTTGAACTTCATCATATGTTATTAAATGATTCAAATATGCATTAAAACAGTATTGTAAAATTTGTTTGAATTTTTCTCAAAATCTATATGTACCCCCCTACGAAAATAGTGAGTTTTCAGTAAATGCTCAATATATGAAGCCTATAATCGTTTAATTCGTTTTAAAATTTATAACCACATTATTAATTTGTATTAATTTATGATAAACTTCTTTTCATGGTACATGGACATCGTTCTAATTTTTTATCAATTAATTTAGCAAAACTGTAAATACTCCCTAAATCATTGGACTAACCACTATAAAATTGCTATTCCCTAGAGAAACGGAGACAACAAAGGTTCCAAACCTCTTTGAACTTCATCATATGTTATTCCATGATTCATATATGTATTAAAACAGTATTCTCAAATTTTTTGAATTTTTCTCAAAATCTATGTGTACCCCCCTACGAAAATAGTGAGTTTTCGGTAAATGCTCTATATATGAAGCCTATAATCTTTTAAATTTGTTTAAAATTTATAACCACATTATACATTTGTATTAATTTATGATAAACTTCTTTTCATGGTACATGGACATCGTTCTAATTTTTATCCATTAATTTAGCAAAACTGCAAATACTCCCTAAATCATTGGACTAACCACTATAAAATTGCTATTCCTAGAGAAACGGAGACAACAAAGGTTCCAAACCTCTTTGAACTTCATCATATGTTATTACATGATTCAAATATGTATTAAAACAGTATTCTCAAATTTTTTGAATTTTTCTCAAAATCTATGTGTACCCCTACGAAAATAGTGAGTTTTCGGTAAATGCTCTATATAAAGCCTATAATATTTTAAATTTGTTTTAAAATTTAAAACCACATTATACCTTTGTATTAATGTATGATAAACTTCTTTCATGGTACATGCATCGTTCTAATTTTTATAATTAATTTAGCAAAACTGCAAATACTCCCTAAATCATTGACTAACCACTATAAAATTGCTATTCCCTAGAGAAACGGAGACAACAAAGGTTCCAAACCTCTTTGAACTTCATCATATGTTATTACATGATTCAAATATGTATTAAAACAGTATTCTCAAATTTTTTTGAATTTTTCTCAAAATCTATGTGAACCCCCTACGAAAATAGTGAGTTTTCGGTAAATGCTCTATATATAAGCCTATAATCTTTAATTTGTTTTAAAATTTAAAACCACATTATACCTTTGTATTAATGTATGATAAACTTCTTTTCATGGTACATGGACATCGTTCTAATTTTTTATCCATTAATTTAGCAAAACTGCAAATACTCCCTAAATCATTGGACTAACCTCTATAAAATTGCTATTCCCTAGAGAAACGGAGACAACAAAGGTTCCAAACCTCTTTGAACTTCATCATATGTTATAACATGATTCAACTATGTATTAAAACAGTATTGTCAAATTTTTGAATTTTTCTCAAAATCTTTGTGTACCCCCCATGAAAATAGTGAGTTTTCGGTAAATGCTCTATATATGAAGCCTATAATCTTTTAATTCGTTTTAAAATTTATAACCACATTATAAATTTGTATTAATTTATGATAAACTCCTTTTCATGGTACATGAAAATCGTTCTAATTTTTAAACAATTAATTTAGCAAAACTGCAAATACTCCCTAAATCATTGGACTAACCACTATAAAATTGCTATTCCTAGAGAAACGGAGACAACAAAGGTTATAAACCTCTTTGAACTTCATCATATTTTATTACATGATTCAAATATGTATAAAACAGTATTCTCAAATTTTTTGAATTTTTCTCAAAATCTATGTGTACCCCACCTACGAAAATAGTGAGTTTTCGGTAAATGCTCTATATATGAAGCCTATAATCTTTTAATTCGTTTTAAAATTTATAACCACATTATAAATTTGTATTAATTTATGATAAACTTCTTTTCATGGTACATGGACATCGTTCTAATTTTTTATCAATTAATTTAGCAAAACTGTAAATACTCCCTAAATCATTGGACTAACCACTATAAAATTGCTATTCCTTGGAGAAACGGAGACAACAAAGGTTCCAAACCTCTTTGAACTTCATCATATTTTATTATTCAAATATGTATTAAAACAGTATTCTCAAATGTTTTGAATTTTTCTCAAAATCTATGTGTACCCCCCTACGAAAATAGTGAGTTTTCGGTAAATGCTCTATATATGAAGCCTATAATCTTTTAATTCGTTTTAAAATTTATAACCACATTATACATTTGTATTAATTTATGATAAACTTCTTTTCATGGTACATGGACATCGTTTTAATTTTTTATCCATTAATTTAGCAAAACTGCAAATACTCCCTAAATCATTGGACTAACCACTATTAAATTGCTATTCCCTAGAGAAACGGAGACAACAAAGGTTCCAAACCTCTTTGAAATTCATCATATGTTATTACATGATTCAACTATGCATTAAAACAGTATTGTCAAATTTTTTGAATTTTTCTCAAAATCTATGTGTACCCCCATACGAAAATAGTGAGTTTTCGGTAAATGATCTATATATGTAGCCTATTATCTTTTAATTCGTTTTAAAATTTATAACCACATTATACATTTGTATTAATTTATGATAAACTCCTTTTCATGTACATGGACATCGTTCTAATTTTTTTCCATTAATTTAGCAAAACTGCAAATACTCCCTAAATCATTGGACTAACCACTATAAAATTGATATTCCCTAGAGAAACGGAGACAACA
Source organism: Brassica rapa (assembly GCF_000309985.2). Classification (NCBI taxonomy): domain Eukaryota; kingdom Viridiplantae; phylum Streptophyta; class Magnoliopsida; order Brassicales; family Brassicaceae; genus Brassica; species Brassica rapa. The sequence goes on along the minus strand of NC_024803.2, from coordinate 39,350,061 downwards.
AAGGTTCCAAACCTTTTTGAACTTCATCATATATTATTACATGATTCAAATATGTACTAAAACAGTATTCTCAAATTTTTTGAATTTTTCTCAAAATCTATGTGTACCCTCTACGAAAATAGTGAGTTTTCGGTAAATGCTCTATATATGAAGCCTATAATCTTTTAATTCGTTTTAAAATTTATAACCACATTATACATTTGTATTAATTTATGATAAACTCTTTTTCATGGTACATGGACATCGTTCTAATTTTTTATCAATTAATTTAGCAAAACTGTAAATACTCCCTAAATCATTGGACTAACCACTATAAAATTGCTATTCCCTAGAGAAACGGAGACAACAAAGGTTCCAAACCTCTTTGAACTTCATCATATTTTATTACATGATTCAAATATGTATTAAAACAGTATTCTCAAATTTTTTGAATTTTTCTCAAAATCTATGTGTACCCCCCTACGAAAATAGTGAGTTTTCGGTAAATGCTCTATATATGAAGCCTATAATCTTTTAATTCGTTTTAAAATTTATAACCACATTATACATTTGTATTAATTTATGATAAACTTCTTTTCATGGTACATGGACATCGTTCTAATTTTTTATCCATTAATTTAGCAAAACTGCAAATACTCCCTAAATCATTGGACTAACCACTATAAAATTGCTATTCCCTAGAGAAACGGAGACAACAAAGGTTCCAAACCTCTTTGAAATTCATCATATGTTATTACATGATTCAACTATGCATTAAAACAGTATTGTCAAATTTTTTGAATTTTTCTCAAAATCTATGTGTACCCCCCCCTACGAAAATAGTGAGTTTTCGGTAAATGCTCTATATATGAAGCCTATAATCTTTTAATTCGTTTTAAAATTTATAACCACATTATACATTTGTATTAATTTATGATAAACTCCTTTTCATGGTACATGGACATCGTTCTAATTTTTTATCAATTAATTTAGCAAAACTGTAAATACTCCCTAAATCATTGGACTAACCACTATAAAATTGCTATTCCTTAGAGAAACGGAGACAACAAAGGTTCCAAACCTCTTTGAACTTCATCATATTTTATTACATGATTCAAATATGTATTAAAACAGTATTCTCAAATTTTTTGAATTTTTCTCAAAATCTATGTGTACCCCCCCTACGAAAATAGTGAGTTTTCGATAAATGCTCTATATATGAAGCCTATAATCTTTTAATTCGTTTTAAAATTTATAACCACATTATACATTTGTATTAATTTATGATAAACTTCTTTTCATGGTACATGGACATCGTTCTAATTTTTTATCCATTAATTTAGCAAAACTGCAAATACTCCCTAAATCATTAGACTAACCACTATAAAATTGCTATTCCCTAGAGAAACGGAGACAACAAAGGTTCCAAACCTCTTTGAAATTCATCATATGTTATTACATGATTCAACTATGCATTAAAACAGTATTGTCAAATTTTTTGAATTTTTCTCAAAATCTATGTGTACCCCCTACGAAAATAGTGAGTTTTCGGTAAATGATCTATATATGAAGCCTATAATCTTTTAATTCGTTTTAAAATTTATAACCACATTATACATTTGTATTAATTTATGATAAACTCCTTTTCATGGTACATGGACATCGTTCTAATTTTTTTCCATTAATTTAGCAAAACTGCAAATACTCCCTAAATCATTAGACTAACCACTATAAAATTGATATTCCCTAGAGAAACGGAGACAACAAAGGTTCCAAACCTTTTTGAACTTCATCATATATTATTACATGATTCAAATATGTACTAAAACAGTATTCTCAAATTTTTTGAATTTTTCTCAAAATCTATGTGTACCCCTCTACGAAAATAGTGAGTTTTCGGTAAATGCTCTATATATGTAGCCTATAATCTTTTAATTTGTTTTAAAATTTATAACCACATTATACATTTGTATTAATTTATGATAAACTCCATTTCATGGTACATGGACATCGTTCTAATTTTTTATCAATTAATTTAGCAAAACTGTAAATACTCCCTAAATCATTGGACTAACCACTATAAAATTGCTATTCCCTGGAAAAACAGAGACAACAAAGGTTCCAAACCTCATTGAACTTCATCATATTTTATTACATGATTCAAATATGTATTAAAACAGTATTCTCAAATGTTTTGAATTTTTCTCAAAATCTATGTGTACCCCCCTACGAAAATAGTGAGTTTTCGGTAAATGCTCTATATATGAAGCCTATATTCTTTTAATTCGTTTTAAAATTTATAACCACATTATACATTTGTATTAATTTATGATAAACTTCTTTTCATGGTACATGGACATCGTTCTAATTTTTTATCCATTAATTTAGCAAAACTGCAAATACTCCCTAAATCATTGGACTAACCACTATTAAATTGCTATTCCCTAGAGAAACGGAGACAACAAAGGTTCCAAACCTCTTTGAAATTCATCATATGTTATTACATGATTCAACTATGCATTAAAACAGTATTGTCAAAAAAATTTAATTTTTCTCAAAATCTATATGTACCCTCCCCCCTACGAAAATAGTGAGTTTTCGGTAAATGCTCTATATATGAAGCCTATATTCTTTTAATTCATTTTAAAATTTATAACCACATTATACATTTGTATTAATTTATGATAAACTCCTTTTCATGGTACATGGACATCGTTCTAATTTTTTATCAATTAATTTAGCAAAACTGTAAATACTCCCTAAATCATTGGACTAACCACTATAAAATTGATATTCCTTAGAGAAACGGAGACAACAAAGGTTCCAAACCTCTTTGAACTTCATCATATTTTATTACATGATTCAAATATGTATTAAAACAGTATTTTCAATTTTTTTGAATTTTTTTCAAAATCTATGTGTACCCCCCTACGAAAATAGTGAGTTTTCGGTAAATGCTCTATATATGAAGCCTATAATATTTTAATTCGTTTTAAAATTTATAACCACATTACACATTTGTATTAATTTATGATAAACTTCTTTTCATGGTACATGGACATCGTTCTAATTTTTTATCTATTAATTTAGCAAAACTGCAAATACTCCCTAAATCATTAGACTAACCACTATAAAATTGCTATTCCCTAGAGAAACGGAGACAACAAAGGTTCCAAACCTCTTTGAAATTCATCATATGTTATTACATGATTCAACTATGCATTAAAACAGTATTGTCAAATTTTTTGAATTTTTCTCAAAATCTATGTGTACCCCCATACGAAAATAGTGAGTTTTCGGTAAATGATCTATATATGTAGCCTATTATCTTTTAATTCGTTTTAAAATTTATAACCACATTATACATTTGTATTAATTTATGATAAACTCCTTTTCATGTTACATGGACATCGTTCTAATTTTTTTCCATTAATTTAGCAAAACTGCAAATACTCCCTAAATCATTAGACTAACCACTATAAAATTGATATTCCCTAGAGAAACGGAGACAACAAAGGTTCCAAACCTTTTTGAACTTCATCATATATTATTACATGATTCAAATATGTACTAAAACAGTATTCTCAAATTTTTTGAATTTTTCTCAAAATCTATGTGTACCCCTCTACGAAAATAGTGAGTTTTCGGTAAATGCTCTATATATGTAGCCTATAATCTTTTAATTCGTTTTAAAATTTATAACCACATTATACATTTGTATTAATTTATGATAAACTCCTTTTCATGGTACATGGACATCGTTCTAATTTTTTATCAATTAATTTAGCAAAACTGTAAATACTCCCTAAATCATTGGACTAACCACTATAAAATTGCTATTCCCTGGAGAAACGGAGACAACAAAGGTTCCAAACCTCATTGAACTTCATCATATTTTATTACATGATTCAAATATGTATTAAAACAGTATTCTCAAATGTTTTGAATTTTTCTCAAAATCTATGTGTACCCCCCTACGAAAATAGTGAGTTTTCGGTAAATGCTCTATATATGAAGCCTATATTCTTTTAATTCGTTTTAAAATTTATAACCACATTATACATTTGTATTAATTTATGATAAACTTCTTTTCATGGTACATGGACATCGTTCTAATTTTTTATCCATTAATTTAGCAAAACTGCAAATACTCCCTAAATCATTGGACTAACCACTATTAAATTGCTATTCCCTAGAGAAACGGAGACAACAAAGGTTCCAAACCTTTTTGAAATTCATCATATGTTATTACATGATTCAACTATGCATTAAAACAGTATTGTCAAAAAAATTTAATTTTTCTCAAAATCTATATGTACCCCCCCCCCTACGAAAATAGTGAGTTTTCGGTAAATGCTCTATATATGAAGCCTATATTCTTTTAATTCATTTTAAATTTTATAACCACATTATACATTTGTATTAATTTATGATAAACTCCTTTTCATGGTACATGGACATCGTTCTAATTTTTTATCAATTAATTTAGCAAAACTGTAAATACTCCATAAATCATTGGACTAACCACTATAAAATTGATATTCCTTAGAGAAACGGAGACAACAAAGGTTCCAAACCTCTTTGAACTTCATCATATTTTATTACATGATTCAAATATGTATTAAAACAGTATTCTCAAATTTTTTGAATTTTTCTCAAAATCTATGTGTACCCTCCCCCTCCTACGAAAATAGTGTGTTTTCGATAAATGCTCTATATATGAAGTCTATAATCTTTTAATTCGTTTTAAAATTTATAACCACATTACACATTTGTATTAATTTATGATAAACTTCTTTTCATGGTACATGGACATCGTTCTAATTTTTTATCCATTAATTTAGCAAAACTGCAAATACTCCCTAAATCATTAGACTAACCACTATAAAATTGCTATTCCCTAGAGAAACGGAGACAACAAAGGTTCCAAACCTCTTTGAACTTCATCATATTTTATTACATGATTCAAATATGTATTAAAACAGTATTGTTAAATTTTTTGAATTTTTCTCAAAATCTATGTGTACCCCTATCGAACACAGGCCGTGACATGTTCTTTTTGTTTTACAATCAGTTCTTAAAGTCTGGATTTATAAACTTTTACACTTTCTATTTTGTGTTTTTATCATTTTGAGGGTGATTGGTTGGGTTGTAGGAAGTGACTTTAGCTTTAATTTTCATCAACAACCTTAAATATTACCAATCATGCTTTATCTTAGTTTTTAAAACTACAACAAAAAAAACTAAAGTTACAACAAAAACATATAAAAAATGGTTGTAAAAATCTTATTTTCTAAAACTCCATCTTTTTAACTGTAGGAAATTTTAAAGCTATATCCTTTAAAGTTAAATCAAAAAATTCTACAGACTAAATTCTAAAGTAAATTTTCTATAGGTACAGCCCAACTAATCACTCCATTTATCTTTTATTTTTTAATTTTAAAGCTCCTCCAACGACCAACCATTGGAGCTGCTTTTATGACCATCATTATCTATCTTAGCCTAAGATCCACGCTGCATGTAAGAATGCTCATGGGTTGTTACTTTTATTGCTTTGATATGAAATACTATCGTAAAGCATTCCCAGTCCACTGTTATTTCCACCTTTAAATGTTATGATAGAAGAAAACATGTTCCAGGATATTTCTACTTCCTTTAAAATACAAATTGTTATTTTTATCCTAAATATAAATGTAAAAATATCATTCTTCAATTATTGTTATATTTTTATTTTTAAAATAGTCTCTTAAATTTTACTTTTATAGTTAAAGCTAAAATAAATATTTTTTAAGGAAAATATAGTTTCATAAAATAAAATTACACTTTTTTATTTACATAACAGTATTTAAAAAAATAGTTTAAACAAAGTAACATTTTTATGAAAATTTTGCAAAAGTTAAAAGTAAATAGAGTTAATTTTCAACTTTCAAATATAAAAGATATTTATTATAAAATAAAAATGTGATATTTTGAGAAATTATTTTTTAGAGAAACACATTGAAAAAATGAATTACTTAATAATATCTCTTTTAAAGAAATAGAGGAATACATTGTAGTGGAAGCTCCGTTAGTCCAGTGGTTTGGGTAAGAGTTCATTAATGCTTCTACACCAGGAGATCCATGTTTCAATTTTCGGAAAAAAAAAGATTTATTAAACAATTATGCAGAATATGGAGGAAAGACTTATAATAGATCTTCAACATGATGCAAGTAAACTCGGCCAGACGTGAATCTTCATAGAATGGTTCTCGTGATGCATATAGACGTAGATCTTCATAAGAAAGGTAGTATTGTCGGTTGTCAGACTATCTATATAATATTTCTTATAATTGTAATATCCTAGTAGAATACATTGTAGATGGTCCTTATCGTTCATGTACTTAGTTGCATATTTTCATAATTTTATAGTTACATTTTCATTAAGCATTCAAAATCCAAAATTTTCCAAGGATGGCAGGGGAAAGTGGCTGCAGGAGGACGAAGCTTGAATGCACATTCCATCTCATCTTAGATCGTTAGTGCTGAAATGGAGATTAGTGCAAGTATGACACTTGCAAAAGCATGTAGGTGGGGGGATCCATTCGTTTATGCATTTTAGCAAACATTGGGGACCCTTCTTAATTCAAATCTTAAAATGGTTGACGGAATTTGCATATATTTTACACATAGTAGGATTTTTGTTTACATATATCTTTCAACTAAACATATAGTATAATAATTGTTGGGTAGCTACCATTGAATTTTTACCCTGAAAATTTCAGAAAACATTACTCATGAAATCTGGACATGTCATACATATTCACACAATGAAGATCAATACTTTCTGCTATATATTAAGATTTATGAAAATTTAATTGGACTTCATGATTTGAATGTGTTCGAGCCTTCGAGGATTAGAGCATAAGACGTTGACAAATGAAAAGAGAGCAGAAGACAAGAGCGGCACCCCTGCTGATGGCAAAGTTGCATTTTAGAGAAAATTGAAAACTAAGAACATGTGTGGTCGACGATTAGACATAAATATGCTAATCAATTGGTAAAAAGGAAGAAAGCAATAAACAACAACATGCAGAAAGGACAAGAACCATAACTCAAAAATAGGCTAAAAATGACGATAGGTAGTAAGTAGGTGTAACATGGCGTATTACCAACGTGGTGTTGGTCCAGTTGTTATGTAGAAGTTCGGTTCCCTAGGTTTAATCTGTGTATTATGAGAGGATTAAGCAATCTATTTTTGTTTCTGGCTTCCAAAATTAGTTGGATCCTTACGATCCGGATAATTGGGGCCATCAACATGGCATATTGTGGTGTATGTACATCAACTTATGAGAATTAGTTATCTATATCTTGAAGATGCATTTATTTTTCGGTTATTTGTGCATAAATATTTTTAGAATTAGTTGTAGCTAAGCTGAAATCGTCAAAGGATATTTGACTTCTCGAAAAGTGATTTATGATATTTTGTGAATAATTGTGGTGATCTGTGTTTAAAATGGCGCATAGCACTCCATGGCGATGAAGTGTGTGCCTTGTGCCTTACGCCAAGGTGATCACTTGAAAGTTAATGTTAACTATGTATTATTGTCTTGTTATGTAACAAGCATGAGTATTGGTGTTATGTAAAGAAGTTATAATAAGAAGAAGAACCTATGAGACTAGAGAAGAATAGATAGTACTCTAAATTTAAGCAAAACACCGTTAGATCTATGTTTTGTGAGTATTTTGATGTTTGGTTTTTGTTGCTACTTAGTTTAGTGTTGTTTAACATACCGTCTCCATGGTGCTGTCTTTGCATCGTCTTTGAAGCCACTGCCTTATGTTTGGGGGAACTAGGCTTGTCTCGGGGTTCCATGGCGGTGGAGCCATCACCACAGTGTGTCTTGCGCCTTGGCACAAAATGTGATCACCTTTTTAAACGCATGTAGTGATTTTATAGTCGATAAATAAGTTTTCGTATTTTCCGAAAAACATTGCACGGAGTGAGACTGACGGACCAAGAGAATAAATACGGGAGCCTAACGACCGTAGGTGGTTGGGGAGTGTTACAACTGGTATCAAAACTGTCGTGCAAGGACATGGTGTTCTGTGAGTAGAGATGATTGTAAATTCTGTTTTTTCTTTGTATATATATGGTTGATGCCCATTAGCCGTAGTCGATCATTGCAACTGTCCATCCTCCTAGCTTCCAACTTCCACATTCGGTTCGTGTAAGTGTGTAACTATACAAGAACCCTTTTTACAAAACTGAGAAATAACAGCATATCCTGGGCCCCCAGACATGGCCTTTCAAATTCACAATAAAGAACATTTAACACTCTGCTCCAACGGCTAATAATAACCGTGGGTCCCTTCTATTACATCAGCGGTCCAGATCTCTTAATCTATAAATACAGATGCACAGAAGTTAGCTTTTATCTTCACTTACTCACTTAGTCTTGTCTAAACCCTTCTTTCTCTCAACTAATTTCTTAATTATGGATCTCAAATTTCTCTTAACGGTTACACTAATCGTCACTTTCTTCGCCGGTGACGTTGATGGCCAATCTCCGGCAGTTTCTCCGACCAGTTCTCCTTCTATATCTCCTCCTCAAAAGCCTATATCCACAGCTCCCGCCATTTCTCCTGCTTCTCTGTCGCCGATATCAACAGCTCCCGCCATTTCTACTGCCTCTCCGTCGCCGATATCCACAGCTCCCGCCATTTCTCCTGCTTCTCCGTCGCCCATATCTACAGCTCCCGCCATTTCTACTGCCTCTCCGTCGCCGATATCCACAGCTCCCGCCATTTCTCCTGCCTCTCCGTCGCCGATATCCACAGCTCCCGCCATTTCTCCTGCTTCTCCGTCGCCGATATCCACTCCCACAGCAGCTCCGGCGAGGGCTCCAGCAGCAAGCCCTTCCATCAAGGCTCCTAAATCCTCTGCTTTGGCTCCCGCGAAGACTCCAGCAGCTTCCCCTTCCTCCATTGAGGCTCCTTCCTCTTCCGTGCCAATGACGTCTCCTCCTTCTCAAACACCTGAGCCCTCTCCTACACCTAAGGTCTCTCCACCGGCTCTTTCACCGGAGGCTGATTCTACTCCAACCCCTTCACCGGAAACTGATTCTCCTTCGGCTCCAGTGGCTGCGCCGTCAGCCCATGCCCCGGCTCCAGCTCCGAGCAAACATAAGAAGACTAAAAAGACAAAGAAGCACAAGAACGCGCCGGCTCCAGCTCCAGCTCCTGAGCTTCTAAGCCCGCCTGAACCGTCCGCGGAAGCTCCTGGACCAAGTGATGCTTTCGCTCCCGATACCACCGACGATCAGGTAACATTAATGTGATGTATGCTTTTAAATACTTCTTTTAAAATTAATCCGTAACGATCTTGTGGAAATTATATTTACTACAAATGCTTATAAAATGAAAATGTGTTTTCTGGTTAGGTTGTATTTTTTAAAAAAAATTGAAACGGATTGTTTTTGATGAATGCAGAGTGGTGTAGAAAGAACAACTGTGATGCCAAATGTGGTTGTGGGAGCTGTGGCAACAACGGCATGGGCTCTTCTCGCGCTGGCCTACTAATAAATTTTTGGTTTATTATGCTTTTATGTTTCAACAGCTCTCTTGATTTTTTTTCTAAATATGTTTTACCTAGCTGCTCACATAATTTATCAGCATTTGATATACAATTTGGGTTTTTACGTGTACAAATAAATCCATTTTCCTTTTTCGTGTGTATCAATCTTTAACAATTTAGATATCCGGATAAAATCTATATCTTTAATTGAAACTCATGTAAAAATGCATCACTGCAGGTAGCTCTTATGATTTGCTGGGGGTACTGAGTTTTGATATTTGTTTTCCTCCACATAATTATAGATTTTCAGTTTTTAGGATCAAATCAAAACGAATGGAAATAAAACAAATTAAACTGATATTTTGCCCATTCTTAGTTTTGGTATGGTGTAGTCATTTATGGTGTTTTGTGTTTAGGTTTTTACTAGAGTAGTCGTGTCACGGAACCCCCATATTCTGCCAAATTTCGTCCGTAACGATCGATTTAGCAATGGATCCGATCTCTTCATTGGTCGACCGACAAATCTGTTGTTATCTCATTGTCAACAAACACTTCTGCTTTTCTCTTATGTAAAAAGTAATAACTAGATTTGACATAAGAAACAAAGATGCATACTTTTCAAATGGACCACAAAACAAAGTCTATTAATGGTTAAAATACTCACTCAATTCACATTAACAGCTACATTGTTTACTTCAGAAACTTACAAATAAGAAAAAACTTCTAATTCCAAATCAAAGTTTTATTCCTGGGGAGTATCAATCGAAAATCAAAGAATGCAGATAATCAAGAAAAAACTTGGGTATATAATTATTTGCAGACGAAACCTCTTTTGTACAAAATCACTACTTCAGTAAGAATGACAAACACAAAACAGGCACCGAGGAACCAATATCTACCCATCATCATCATCATCAGCCACGCCCTGCATTTCCATGCCGTTGGTTCCTGAAGTAACTGAGCAATGCCTGTGCCTGACAAGTTACAACATCCTCCAAAAACATTAGAACAACATCAACGAGGAACATGAAATCTTTTATAATGAATGTACCTTTTCTCTGGCCCTTGGAGTACCAGACTGTGAGAGAGCAACGAGGGGAGGAACAGCTCCTTCTTGAAGAACCATGTTGCAGAACCTCCCACTGTTGGTCGAAAGCTGAAGCAGAGCCGCCGCTGCGTTCTCTTTCCCTCTAGCTGAACCCAACTCAACCACCTCCACAAGAAGACCAATCCCACCTTCTTGTCCAATAGCGTTTCTCCCTTCAGGGATCGTAGCTAGGTTAGCCAAAACAGCAACCGCTTTATCCACCATCCCAGCCGCCGGATCCATCAGATCAATAAGATACCTCACAGCCCCAGACTGCACAATCGTCCCCTTGTTCTCCTGATGTATCGACAGGTTAAACAACGCAGTAGCAGCGTCTTTCTTACCCCGAGGGGTACCGTTACCTAGAAGATCCACAAGAGGCCCTATTGCCCCAGACTGACCTATCTTAATCTTGAGCTCTTCTATAACAGAGAGGCTGAAGAGTGTAGCTGCTGCGTTCTCCTTTGCTTCAGAGCTACCGTTCTGGAGCACGTGGATGAGCGGCTCGATAGCACCAGCTTGAGCGATTAGACTCTTGTTGTTGTCGTTGATGGACAAGTTTAGAAGAGCCGTCACAGCGTTCTCCTGTGTAGCTGAGTCTGTTGAGTGAAGTAGCTCAACTAACAAGACGATTGCTCCAGAGTTCCCTATCACTATCCTGTTATCCATGTTGTGCTTAGCTAGCAGCCTTATCTCAGCTGTTGCTTGTCTCTGAACATCCAACGAACTGCTTTTCAACTCCTCCACAAGCTTCTTAACTTGGTTTTCGACCTCGATGAGTTCACGCCTCGTCTCATTCGAAGGCGCTGAAACAATCCTCGAGCCGAGCCTCTCCGAAGGACGACGCCAAAACTGGCCACGGCTGCGTCTATCCATAAACTTCGGGGAGAAATCGGAGAGGTCTCGCTGAGGAGGTGCTGCTGCTGAAGTGGTTGCTGCAGCGAGGGGACCTGATCTGATTTCTCCTGAAGCATCGCTGCTGTAAGGTGTGGCGTGAGGTGACTCTTCTGAGTTCTCGTTCGCTTCTGCTCTTGGAGAGTCCTCGTTAGAAACTGAGCTTGCGGCGGAAGGGGACCTGAGATGGTGGTGATTCTCAGATGTTTGTCCGTTTTCCACTGAGCCTCGTGTTGTTGAAGACACAGATGACCTTCCCGGTGCATCTGTCTTCATTTCTCGAGAGTCGTTAGACCTGACTTCATAATCATGTAGTGAAGAAGTGTCCAATGCAGAAGCAGAACGTGAAGGAGAGGGAGAAGGATGAAGGTTGGAGGATGAGGGCTTCCCGGCCTCACCTGTAGAAGCATCCCAATCATTTGACTTGTTGCTAACACTGGGAACAGAGTCTGTACATGATAAAAGAGGAGACAGCTCGTTTAAACTCGTTGACTTGTTGGGATCAGGCAGCTTGACATCATTTGTCTCACACCAGTTAGCGATCAAGGCTTTCACAGTGTAGTTAGGTATCAGAGTCGTGTGAGTCAGAGTCTGCCGAGTCTTGGGACAAACTTTCAAACCCAAATCAATCCATCTCTTGATGAAGGCCTTCTCGTACGTCTGTCCTGACGACACAATCACCGGATCAGTCATTACCTCAAGGGACAGAGGGCAAAAGAAGTCGGCAAGGATGGCGACGCTAGACGTCTGCGTCTGTTTGATCAGAAGAAGACGCTCGTGCATCCGGTTAACGATGACAATCAACTGGTCAAGGAACTCGACTTCTGAATTGTTCTCAGACTGCTCAGCGATCTCTTTCTGCCTCTCGAGAGCAACAGCTTCGATCAGAATCTCCTGGTTTGATCTCAGGCCAGTGTTCTCTCCAATTCTCACCAGGACCTCGGGGGTGGGTCCAGCCCCATCTCTCTGATCCCTTAGAGCACCGTCAATGACAGAAGATATTTCTTCGTAACTAAGCTGCTTAACCTTCTCTAGACATTTCTGCAATTATCAAAAAATTGTAAATTAACCCCCATTGGTCAATTGCTAATGTAAATGCAAGACTCCTAAAGAGAAGGTACCTCGAGGGAAGGTGGACTGAGCTCATCAGGTAGGTTGCTCTCAAAAGACATGAGGAAATGGAAAGTATCCACAATAGTTTCTCGCATCTTTGGTATTAAAGATTCGATTTGAAGAACCTATAATTGTAAAAAGATAACTTCATCAACCAAAGCGAGCATGATTAACCACGGCTCTTATATCTTTTATTTAAGAGACGGTTCTTAACTTTTTTTAGTTAAAATCTAATAAAATCTAAGAACCAGCTGAAGCTAAGATCCCCAGTTAAGAGACTGGGGTTAATCATGGTCTTAAAGCAACTATACTATAAAGGTTATACAAGTTGTTAATCAATGCATTGTTCAAACTCCACATTAGAACTTACGAAGTAGACTTTGCTGGAGAAAGCGTGCCAGCTTCTGAAGAGATCAATGGAGTGATCAACGTCCTGAGTCAGGTCATCAAACGATTTGCCGATTCTTTCCTCGGAAACGAGATGGGAGTTGATAGATGCAGCATCCGCTACGGGTTTCAGGACTATGAGCAGCTCTTCGACTCGCTTGTAGTACTTTTCGAATGGGTCTAAATCGATGTGTCTCGAAGACGAGAGGTTGAGAAAAGAGGAGATACTGTCGACGAGAGCTGAGGTTCCCATTTCCTCCCACCCTGAACAAAAAAAAAACAAATCAAACAAAAACAATAACTTTAGATTCGATTAAAAGGGCAACACGAATTTGATGAATGGGTCTACCGAAAGGAAAGAGCTTTGACGGAGAGCGAGAGAGAGAGGGGGAAAAGGGGAAAATTAGAAACCCTAAAAGTAGAGAGATCGAAACTAAAGAGAGAGAGAGAGAAGAAGGACGTACGTGCACGTGACGAAGATGAAGATCTATGTCTCGATCGATCTTCTTCCCTCTCTAGCGCAAATCTTCTTCTTCTCCTCTCTGTAATTGTTTTTTTTTTTGTTAAGCTATATCTTATTATTGGTGTCAGCTCGCCCCTTCACTTTAAAAAAAAAAAAATACAAGACAGTTTGTCACTTTGGTTCTGGTCTGGATTTGATACAAGTTTGAACGTTTCTGTACATTTGCAATATTTACTTATCTTTTTTTTAGAAAAAAATTAATTTTAATTCTTTTCATACGGTTTCATTGTGTTCAATTATTGTACTGGTCACCTATGCTATACTATTACCAATCTAGTAGGCCTATTCGATTTTATCCACAACATAATAGGATCAAGTATGATTCCATCTCCATTCCCTAATTCAGTTCTCTCATATGAGAGAATGCATTTAATATTTGCCTTAAATGGGACAACATACTTTCCTTTCTCAATCTTCATTAACCTATCTCTATTCAACAACAACAACAACAAAAAAATTCTCAAAATCTGTTAACTAGTAGTCTAGTACTATTAAATCACTTTGAATTAGATCTATTAATAATCTGATATCAGAGTCCATTTTTAAAAACAATTTCTTACTCCACGTGGATGTCAAGTTTCAATGAGAATAAGTGTGGTGGTAATCCTCAAGTTGAACAAACCTTTAGATGTGAGTAAGCTTTATTATTATAAATACCAACAACAACAACAGATGGTGAAATGATCTTTACTAATTCTCTCATTGAAGAGCTTTCTTTCACAAAACCAAGAACTTCTTATTATATGATACATATAATACAAAAACATAATAAGCCAAGCAAACGCAATTATCCTACTGCTCGAAAAACAAAATAGAGTTACATTGTTTGGTTTGGTCCCCCCATTCTCATCAACTAGACTCTGATTTAGCCCGCCACGGAGTGAAATTAATGCCACGAGCAATAAGGTAGACTATGAATGCACCATACGAAGCCGTGAACACAGTCACGAAACCGGTATAGACGACGCCACTAACCTCGGAGGAGAAGAACTCAAGCAACAGATAACCGTTTATCATTATCACAAGCGCGGCAACAAGCCAAGCGACTGTCTGATACAAAGGACCGATTTTGAAACTACCCATGATCTGTTCCTTGGAGACCAAACACAGCAACGGAATGAGCGCGAACGGGATCTGCATGGACTGAAGCACGTTAAGCCACTCGTTCAAAACATCCAAAGTAGCTTCAGACGAATCAAACACCAGAGCAACGATGATGGTCGGAATGATCGCGCAGCTACGCGTGATCAAAGCCCTCAGCCACTTCTTCATCTTGAAATTGAGAAACCCTCCCATGATGAACTGCCCCGCGTAGGTGCCCGTGATGGTGCTGCTCTGCCCAGCGGCTAGCAGCCCTATCCCCCAGATGTACAGTATCGGGAACACCCCGCCTCCGTACTTGTCCTGGAGGTACTGTCCCGCGTTGACCAGGCCGATGCTGTCGGCCTGGTCGGTGTTGTAGAAGCCTTTGGCGAATACCGTCGTGACGAAGAGGTTGATCATGAAGGAGACGGCGAGAGCGATGGTGGATTCGATCGTGTAGTAGTTTATAGCTTCTTGGACTCTGTGCTTCTGCCGCTTGTCGACTTCTCGGGATTGGACGAGAGCCGAGTGGAGGAACACGTTGTGTGGCATTATAATGCAGCCCACGACTCCGACTGCTTTTTGTATTGTTCTTGAGCTTAGCTTCGGTACCAATATGCCTGCAAGAAGAGAGAAAGTACACTTCTTTTAGAACTTACAAGTGAAGTGAGGATTCTAGTGGATAACGAGAGTGAAGAAAGCCTAACCAACGAGAAGCTCGGAGCCACTTGGCTTGGCTTGACCGAACATCCAAGCGAATGCCACCGCCATTGTTCCGATTAGAACCGCAAACACCGCCTCGAGTTTCCTGATTCCGTAGTTCTCAAGGAACAAGAAGACGAAACTGTAACCAAAAACACACACTTATGAATCAATGGCACAAGGAGAATAGTCAATTAGTAGCTTAAGCATAACCTTTGATGCTCCAAAGTATACATAGATTGAATCAGCTACACATAACGACAAAAAGTTTCTAAGTTTGAACTAAAAGCTAATGGTCAACAGTTAAATGAGACGTTATTATATAGCAGAAGTAAAAAGGAGAGGAGACACAGAGAATGGTCAAAAGGACACAAGGAGACACAAAAGTACATAATCTCAATTTTGACGATAAATGAGAAAAGGTTAAAACTTTAAATGTTAATTACCAGTCGAGAGCTGTAATAACGACACCAGCCCAGAGAGGGAAGATCCCATTGGTCAGAATCTGGATAGCGATGGCACTTCCAATGACTTCCTGAATATCAGATCCGATCAAAGCCAACTCAGCCATAACCCACAAAACCATACCCGCCCAAGTCGGATACTCCTCGCGGCAAAGCTCCGCCAAGTGGCGACCCGTCGCGACGCCGAGCCTCGCCGATAAAAGCTGAACCAAAAGACCCATCGCCGTCGCCCACATAAGCAGCCAGAGAAGCGAGTACCCCGCGATGGCACCGGCTTGGAGATCTCCTTCGAGGTTTCCCGGATCGAGAAACGCAATGCTCATTAAGAACCCGGGTCCGGTGAACAGCCATAGCTTCCTCCAGGAGAACGGCGGTGCGCCGCCGCATCCCACGCCGTGCTCGAGGTCTCTCTCGTCGTCACTCGCGATGTGGACTTTCTCCGCCTCGTCGTACGCCGTCTCTTCTTCTTCTTCTTCTGCGTGGAGCTCCTCGTAGATTCTCTCGGTTAGAAGCGGACGATCATTCTCGAGCCGTGACATCTTTTTGCGGGTGACTCTTGTTTCTATTTCGCTTTCTTTCTTTCTTTTGTTTTATTGGGTGGCTTGTCACGTCTTTCTTACTCTCATTTACTCAGCACACATATATATAATATGCACACGTTTCATAACATTCTCTTCATATTTGTCACACAGTAATCCATGAATTTTTAGAATAAGTAAATCCATAACATTCTCTTCATATTTGTCACACAAGTGAATTTTTAGAATGAGTATTCCATAATATTCTCTTCATATTTGTCACACAATAATCAATGATTTTTTTATAATAAGTAATCCATAATATTCTCTTCATATTTATCACATAAACATCAACGAAACAACGTATTTAAAAAATCATATTTATAATCGTTTAATTGGTTGTGGTATCAGATAAACACCTGCATATTAAAGCAGAAGTAAAAAAAAAAAGATAACTGATGTGTGGTGAGAATAGTTCTAAGAAAATTGTTTTCACCCTGTAACAAAATAATTCAAAAAGTGTCGTATTTTATATTGAAAAAAAATACATTTATCTAGAAATTTCGATAACATGAATATTTACATATTGATTTATTTTAATAGGGTAAATAGCCAAAAATCACCAACTTCAAAAGCTAAAATATTAATCTTTTAATAGGGTAAATAACCAAAAAATCACACAAAAAAGGCAATTCTCTCCGAAGATAGTAAACTAGATTTTTTTACTAAAAGAACACACAAGAACGAATAATCAAAAGATGTTCATTAAAAAGATAAAAGATCATTTATCGTTATTTTATAGATATATAAATATAAATAATTAAGTAAATAACAATTATTATTTTTAAATAAAATGTTTTTGAATTCAATTTTTTTTAAAAAAAAATATTTTAGTTTTCAAAAAATAATTCTTCAAAAATTTTATTTTCAAATCCAAAAATTATTTATGAAACTACTGTTAAATTTGAAGTATTATTAATTTATTCAAATCTAAACTATAAGTCTAAGATTAGTTAAACCTAGATGTATAAATGTAAAATTTTGTTTATTTTGACGTGATATATTTAGGATTTATTCCATACATTTATGATATAAAAAATCTAATACCACCTTAAAGAATTTCTCAAAAAATTGTTGGGATCAAAGTCCGCATCAACCGCCAAAACTGTAAGTAAATAATAAAACAATTTGTAAAAGTTTACGAGCCGAAAATGTTGAGCAACTAAATCCACGCATGTCGCACTTTAACTAGAAAGTTACCCAAAATTAATGTTGGCAATACTGTTTTTATCGTGTTTTACAAACAACTTTCATGAAGTAGTTTTGTCTGAAATGACTTTTGTAAAACAATATGAGAATCAACGTTTTGCGAAACAACTTCTGAACGAGCGATTGTACGGTTACATATTAGTTTTATATCTAATTGTGTTGTAAAATAGATATAGACGTTCAAAAGTCAACGAACTTTTAGAAAATATTGTTATGAAGTTGGTGTATTAAAATGTAATAGAAATGAGTTGTATATTATCACAGAATCTTTTCTTTTTGTGTATAAAAAGGCATGGGTCTTGACACTTGACAATTTAGGTGCGGCAGACAAGTTTATGGTCCTCTCTAATTATCATATTTCAACTTTTATGACGACTTTATTATACGTTCTCCTGGTCTGATTTCCCTTGGGTTTGGTAATTCAAAACATATGTTATGGGCTTTATTCAGACTGGTGGGATGGCACAACTTTCAAAGAGCAATCCGCATTTTCAAGTGTCGCTTGCAAGAATCTCTAGATCATCGTACAACTCCATTTACTAAAAAACAAGAACACGGTGTGTTTTGGAACTTTGGAGCAACATATCTATCGATTACTTCAAGGAACAATGTCAGAGGCAGTTTTGGGTAATATATAAATATATACGATTAGTTGCTTCAATATTTTGTTAATATATCCAAAAAAAGAAGAAAATATAGTTACAGTTTGAGATTTCCAAACATCCTACAAACTTTAGGTGTATAAGAAAGTTTTAAACGTTTAAGAATGAATTATAAATATTGTTAACTGCTTTTTCTATAAATTTATAATACCTTTCATAAGCATAACTAGCTTGTGATTTTAAAGTTATTTGGGGTTTGATGATTTTTGGTAGACTGGGACATTTTACCCGATACCGGAACACATACCTAAATTCGATCCAAAAAATTTGAACTGAGATTCGAACTAAAGTAGAAAATATCCAAACAAATATTGAGTTAGGAGAAATCGGATATATGAACCCAAACAATGAATATTCGAACCGAATGGATATTCGAAGATAATCGAACATTGTATACTTAACCATATATTCATACTTCTCTCATTTTATTCAAAATATTTATATTGATGATGTATATGGCTCAAGATCAGAAAATATCAAAATATACATATAGGGACAAAGTGTGCTACTCACTTAAAATGCATGTCAAGTTTCTTATTTTATACATTAACAAAAGTTGCATCCAAAATTTTAAAACAACAACCATATTTGTGTCTTTCTATTTTTAAAGTTGTATCTCCAAACATATTAATCGTTCAACTTATTATAAATTTTATAGAGTTAAAATTATATTTTAAAATATAAGAAATTTGAGCAATTAAGAATTTGATTTTTTTTTCAAAATCTAGGTATACAAACCCAACCCAAATAACCGAACCTAGACTAAAGTTATCTGAACGGGTTCTAGACTCCAAATATCCAAAAATCCAAAATACCCAAATCCAAGTCGAAACATATATCTGAACGTCCTTACCTAATTTTGAGCAACATAAAATGTTGTATGTGGGAATTAGTTTCACTTTTAGCTATTATCATATTTTTCAATAATATATTATTTTGTTGAACATAGATAGAAAAACATTAGTGGAGATTTCATCTTTAGATAGAAACATACGTTTACACACAAAAATATTGAAAACATATGTTACTTCTAAAGTATTAAACTTAAAACTTTCAAATATATATTATGTGATACTTCTAGTATTTTTATCTATATTTTGTCATGTGTTATATTATATCTAATAGATTACCAGTAAAACATTGTATGTCATAAAACACTTGCACGTTACTAAGTAGAGGCCAGAGTCGTATCTGCCTATCTCATATATGACTTAAGCTTTATATGTAGCTTGGTATATTTTTTTTTTTTTGGTAATCGTAGCTTGATATTTTTGTTGGACTATATGTTCGTTTTATATCATATTCGTTTGGCGGTCGCTGGCGATAGCGATCAACGATAATTTTTGTCATTCATTTTATAGTGACTGGTAACTAATGTTGAGAATAAAATAATCTTTGAACTGTCCACTGGTTATGAGCAGACACATGAATAAATACTGTCTCTAGCTTCTGGTTTTCGAATGAAACGATTTTTCTTGCGTAAAGATAAATGAAAATATTTCTTAAGATAAAGGTAATCATTTTAGATAACAACGAATTTTCCTAAATCTTCTTGAATATGGAAATATTCTAATATCTATGATTATTTTCAAAAGAAAATAAAAATATTCTATTATCTAAAGACAATAAATATTTCATACTCATACTATTATCTAAAGAGCCACAACTTCTACTATAAATATGAGGTTCCTAACTCTAAAGAAAAGAATCCAATTCATCCACCTAAAGAAAACATCAATTCGATAGCCGCTAAAGCATAACAAATTATCCAAAAGACCATTTTCATCGACATACCGATGACATGCAGATCTCCATGATTATTACCAATCACACTAAAATCTTTATTTAGTTAGTATTATTTTCTATATGTAATTTAAATTACCAACCAGACATGCATATCTCCATGATCACTATCAACCAGACTAAAGATTTATCCAAATTATTATTCTTTCTATTTGTAATTTAATTTGTTTCATATCCATTAAAAGTTAATATTTTTAAAAATCAGATATTAATCATCTACTCTATTAAAATAGAGTCCTAAATTTATCTACCATTGAAGTTGTCATTTAAATTTTGGACTGTTTCAAGTTTGTTAGTGTGTTACATAATTTATGGACCATATCCTGTTAGTTACAATTAATTATACAATAAAAATAAAACAAGATAACTTAAATTAAACCAACAATCTATTATATTATAACAACCAAACTAATTATGTTCTATTGAATTATGTTCTATCTACTCTATTAAACTATACCGATTGTATATTTACAATTATATTAGCAATTCAATAACTCTCACTTGGACCTCTTTTACTATAGATTAAACTTTGCTCTAAGTTGATTTATAATTTTCTCTTATCAACATCATATAATTTTCTCTATACTGAACATGTATATGTTTGGTTCCTCTTTGCTTCTATAATAGATTAGATATGATAACTTTTTTTACACCTCATTTTGTATATATGTTACTTGGCTCTAAGTTGATTGATTTTGTATTAGGCTTAGAGATACATGCCATTATGAACACATGAATTAGAGACTTAGAGATACATGTCATTATATAAACTTCAATAATATAAATCAAAAGTGCCAAAATATGATATCTATTTATAAAAATCTATTTTTTTAAAAAAAATAGAGTATAAGTTAGGAATTACATGTATTATTTATTTAAAAAATATTTGTAACTACTAATTTCGAAAATATAATCCTTATCTACAAGAAAATTACAAAGATATTATTCAGCAAATATTTCAAAAATATAATCCTTATCTACAAGATTCTTAACAAGATATTATTCATACTAACTTGACTTGCACACCAAATAATCGATAACAACTTAATACAATTTATTTATTACGAGATTCTCTCATATTTGAAAGTTTATATTTTTAAAATAAATTAAACAATCACATTAACCATATAATAAAAAATTAGATTTTTTTCTTATATGTTATATTTTGAATTTTTTAAAACGTCTATAAATTACTAAATCTCGGTCGATACAACAAAGATTTATTTAGAAACTATTGAAATCACCTAGCGAGAATATAGATTGCATAACAAATTTGCTTTCGTAACCTTTACCCCCTTTCTCTTCGTCACAATACCGAAAATGAATAATTTGAAAGTATCAATTAAAAATCTGAAATGGTAATGTTTTCTTTAGTTCAGTCCATTGTTTTCCTTAACTAGATGGGCCACGTACATAGAAGAATGTATTTTGGCCTAAAAATGATTCCATACCCAAAATCAATACGAATCATCATCAATTTCGTTTAAAATTTTGTTATAATAAAAAATATAGGTTTGGGCAAAAAATCTGAATCCAAAAAATCGTACCAAATATAATCCGAAAGGTAGTAATGAACTTTAATCAAAATTGGTTAGATATCCGAACGGGTTCAAAATTTTGGTATCTAGAGAACCATAATGGAATCGGATCCGAAACAAAATATTTCGGGTATCCGAATATATTCGAACCATATTTATATACTTAAATATATTAATTATTTTTAAATTTAATATTTAAAGAATATACAAAATATATAAGATATTTTTAGGTTGTCCAAAGTACTTAAAAATATATATAAATAGTTAAAAGTACATGTTTAAAATAGTTAAAGGATACTCAAAATACCAAAATTACTTAAAATATCTATTTATTTCATATCCAAATATTTAAGGTAAACCAAATTATATTTTAAGTTTAAGTATTTTGGCATACATTATTCAAATTATATGTTATATATTATTTTTATTTTTAGATTTTGAGATATTTAAAGTATATATGAATTTTATTTTGTTTTTAAAGTTCAAGTAGTTATCATAATACAAACTCAAACCAAACCCGCAAAGATTCGAATTAAATCGAACTCGCAAAGATCAGAACAAACCGAACCAAGCCAAATTGAACCGAACCAAATGGTACCCGAGTGTCCACTCCTAAGATTCAAATGTAAAAAAAAAAAGTTATTCATAGCAAAGTATACTATTTATAATATTTAAATACAACATATTTTTAAAAAATCATTCCGCGCAGAGCGCGGGTTATCATCTAGTTAAACCAGTAAATCTGGATTTTAAATAGTACTTAGAAAGAATAATAATATCTCTGAAAAAATGAATCTGTAATTCAATAACAAATAATTCTATTTAGAATTTTAAATCGATTAAAATCTACTAACTAATGATCCCACAAAATTATATTGGACCCGTTAGCTTCTATCTGTTTAATATTTTCCAGATATTGTATCCTAATTTTTATCGATGCTTAGACTTCTATTTCTTGGGACATTACGTTAGTCATTATTACTTGAATTCAGACAAAGGAGAGAAAGAGGTACTAGAGAACACATTGATCGGGGAAAACATCCGTACACCGATCGAACTTATTGTACGACACAAATCCTAAAACAGAAGCAAAAAACACAAACTCTTCTCAACGACGTCGTTCAGGTGACCACTGTGGCAACGCCGGGCTGAAATGTGTAGAAGCAACCCTTGAGTCAAGCAGCTCCATGATTGGCGTGAAACTCACACATCTCGGCACCTTGTACTGGTTAATCGACGCGCCTCTCGAGATGGCATAGTCCATGAGCTCCTCAAACGTCCCGTTCTTCACCACACGTATCTCGAGCGGTCCAATGGACTTATCAGCAACCCGGCTTTGTCTATAAACAGAGTTCAACGACTCCTCCATTTCAAGACAGCACTTAGCCATGACCTCGTCGCTCGGAGGGTTGGCTTGATCCTTCACAAGAAGCTCCCAGTAGATGACGTAATGGCCAGGTATGGTCTTGGTATCCGCGTAGCTCGTGTACTCGATCACGCGTGTTCCTTGCTCCTCAAGTAACACCGACGCGTTCTCTACCGCCTTTTGGAGCTCAGCTTCGTCGGTTTTATCAGACTCGATGCTAAGCAAAACGTTCTTCCTCCTCACGAACTTGAACTGCGGAGCGGAGTTGTAGAAGCCAGTCACCTGAAGAATATCGCCAACTCTGTAGCGGTAAAGCCCCGCGTAGGTAGTGATCACGAGCTCGTACTCTTTCCCCACCTCGACATCAGCCAGCTCCACGAGCTCGGTTGTTCTTTCAGTTGCGTCTTCATGAGGGAGAAACTCGAAGTAAGCCATGTTTGGCATAATGGTGTAAGAAACCTCAGAAGGTTTACACATCGGTTTTAGGTTAATCCCAAAGTAACTCTCTGACGATGCGTACATCGTACAAGCCATCGGTAACCCGCCGCTATAGTACTCAAGCATCGGAATATACTGAGCCATGGCTCCCGTGACGATGACGTCAAGGTACTTAGTGTTGGGCCAAATCTTAGTTATAACACCTTCCCAGTTACTGTCGTGACAACAAACCGAAGCTATGTAGTCAGCCAATTCTTGGTCCGGTTTGGTCAAGATCTTGGACATGCTTTCTCTGATCCCCGGGTCAGAGATTCTCGAGCTTAGGGTTCCGGTTGAGATATCGTTGACGAGCTCATGCCAGTTGGTTTGGAGGAACCGTATGGCACGGAGGAGACCGGAAGCGAAGACAGCACCGAGACGAAGGACTTCGTGACGCATGAGGAGACCACAAAGCATTTGAGTGTACATGCTTTGCGACGAGTCTGGACAAAGGATGGCTTCGTTGGGGCTCGTGTACACGTTGTAGGGGTCGTATGGACGTTTCTTGAAATGTTCGCTTTTGTAATAGCTTGTGAGAACCGGACGCGCCGGTAATCCACCAGGTGTCTTTGATTCCGACTTCACGAACAAGAAATGTAGAGCTTTGCCTTTGCCTAGTCCCGGCACGTAGCTGTAACAAAACATTGAAAGTTGTGAAAAATAATGATTAGTTCTCAGAAAATTATATATCTCCAACTAAGTTAGTTCATTATTCCGATTAGTGAAACAAATTAACATTTTAATGAATGAATCTCTTAAAACTAGAGAAATAGTTTGGATCATAGATTAAAAAAAAATCAAGAATTAGGTATTATGCTATATTATATGGTTTAGGGATTATAAGTTAAGAATTTGGAGATTATATATATGTTAATTCTTTTAAAAAAATCATCATATGCTTTAGATTTAATATCAAATACTGGACTATTTAGCACGAAATAATAGTATCTGAATAAAATAAAATGGAATAAAAGTAACTAACAGGTTCATCACAGGCATCTGAAGACTGTATAAAAGCTGACGTCGGTCCATGTCTTCTTCAATAGTCGGCATTAACTTCCTTTCACCAGCAGAAGTGCCAGAGCTGCACAAAATAGAGTGCAACCCACAATTATAATCAAATGATTAAATATGTTTAAGACTAAGAAAATATGCATGCAAAAACATTAATTTAAAATGTTATTTAGGGTTGATTTTTACCTGGTCAGGAACTCGGTGATGGGGTGAGAAGACAAAATCATGGACCGGTCACCATTTGCTATACGTTGAATCTCCGGTTTAATATCATCATAAGTAATAACCGGAACTTTGTTCTTAAATGTTTTCCGGTCGGTGGATCCCTTAAGACCGAACCGTTTCAGATACTCAGTCTCTGAGTTACGACTAAGTATCTCCTTGATGACTTTCTTCTGAACGAAATCGACTTTACGTGTCATCTCCTCAATGAACCTGAGAGCTTTCAAGTCCTTGTCGGACTGTGGTGTATGGATCATCGGAGACTTCAAAGCTAAATCAACGATCATGATTGAGTTGTTTTTTGTAAGATTATACACTTTGTTTTTGTCGTTTGATGAGGAGATATGAAAACTCGGCGTTAATGGAGTCGTATTTATAGTGGTAAGAAGGAAAATGCCACGTCAGGATTAACCACGTGTACAAAATATGGGGCCAGGACTTGTAGGGCTCGACGGGGGACAAGAGGGACAGTTGATACGTAACCTATTGCTAATATGGGCAGACAAGTGGGGCCCTAATGTCTGAGCCACGTTGGCATTTTCCTACGATTAGGCAATTTATGTCAGAGACATGACCGTAGCAGCGAGGCGTCAGCCCGTACGTACCACGCGGTTCCCTTTCGTTTTGGGCTTGTGACTCTGCCTGTCGCGGATAGCGACTGTCGATAGACTCAATGCTAAAGAGCTTTTCAATTTTATACTATAGAGTTTTCTTATATTATTCTCTTTTATCAATGCTAATGACATTGTCAACTGATTAATTAGGATTAATTGATACTATAATCATGGAGGGGATCATGCTATTGTGTCCGGAGGCTAACTAAATGTTTTATTAATTTATTCCATGCATTGACTTTGGTTCCTTCGATGTAATAAATACTCTTTCCTATTTAGATTATGAGCTTGGTTACTTGTTGTTGTAGCTTTAGTTTTTTAACTTTAAAAAATAGGATGTGAATTTTCTTATTTTGGCTTTATTTTTATTTATTTTTTTGCTGTGGATTTATTTTCAAAGCACTAAATAAAAATTGTAGAAAATTGATTTTGAGAACCAATATATTTTATTTTCTATTTTTTTTTCAGTAGATTTAGTTTTAAAATTTAAAGCATGATTGCTTTATAAAAATTATTTAGAAAAGAAAAATGGTTGTCCAAAGCACCTATATCCCTTTCCAATCAACTTCTATGTGTGATTTTTTCTTTTTCAAATCAAGTTAAAAAGAGTTAAATGTTTAGTTTACATTTATCTGACTATACGTTTTATGATATTAATGGTTATTAATTTAATTAGAAATAAAAAGATAAATCAATAAAAATTACGTTGAAACTGTATATGATATTTATTTTATAACAAAAAAAAACAAAAAAGTTTAACAATTTTTTTTTGAAATGAAATGAGTAATAGAAATTTTAATTGATTAACAAAATAAAAAATAAATACATGGTGGCTTAAAAGGTTTCAAGACAAATTTGTTTCTTTTGCATCTGTTTCCCAAAAAAACAAATTCCATTCTGTTTGAGAATAAATTTCCACAAATTTGTTTCTTAAAACATTCACAATAACCAAGAAAATCCAAAATATAGTTTTTCTACAGCATGGTTTAACTTTTGATGTAACTTGACTTGCAAAATGAGGTTTTTATCACTAGAACTTCACCACTGGATCCTTTTTCTTAAGCATATATATATTTTAAAGTCTTACCAAAAATAAATAATTTTGTAGAAATTTTATTTTAATGATGATATAAGAGTTATTAGTTATTACCATATTTAAAAAACATTGCCAAAAACAATAAAATTTTAAAAGAAAATTGTACATATCACAATTAAATTAATGTTATGTCACATTTTTTAAAAGCCATGTCATTTTTTTCACATTTTTTAAAAGCCATATCATTTTTTTTGAGAATTAATATGATGATGACACATATGCAATTCACAGATAATGTTTAGGGGATTTGGCTTTAGTATTGTAGTGAAAACTTCGATTTTTAAAACACAAATATTTATGGATTTTGTTTAAAAGATACATGTGCTAACAATACCTATTAAATATAATTATTATTTCAAATAAACGAGTAACAAGTAAACACGGCAAGTATTAACAAAAAATATAATATTTAATATTTCACTTGTATTTGCGAGTTACAAAATTTAGATACTGGTTAGCATCTTCATCTCTACTCTATAATTTACTTCAAAAATGAAGTATGAACAAAAAATAAAAACTATTATATAACTGGAGTAATTTTTTATTGTTTGTTAATACTCTATGTACCATTCCATTTTTGGAGTAAATTATAGAATAGAGATGAAGATACCTTTAACAACACCAAATATTTGTTTTTCTCAAGCCGAGTAGTAGACAAATAGCTATTACAAACCGAGTAATAAGTAGTTATACCT
Organism: Brassica rapa; assembly: GCF_000309985.2. Lineage (NCBI taxonomy): Eukaryota > Viridiplantae > Streptophyta > Magnoliopsida > Brassicales > Brassicaceae > Brassica > Brassica rapa. The sequence continues at coordinate 39,323,002 of NC_024803.2, read as the reverse complement.
AGCCCTAGTTGGTCTATACTCGCATAATAATGCATGAATGTACAAGAAAGAACTGATTAAGACAATATTGTCATATGAACTTAAAGTCGTGGTACAACTACTAGTTGGTTGGTACTATTCATTGACAATTAAAACTAATTCTTGATTTGGAAGAACTAACTCCAAAGCAATTAAAGTCATGCATGGGACAATTCTTTTCGTTTTGTTCGTGCTGTACCCAGTACCCACTCCAACTTGCACATCCACTTAATTCTAGGATTTTTTTTTTTGTTTTTACTTAATTTATTAGTTTATCGAGAGAGCAAGATGTGAAATAATGATCATACAAATAAGAAAGAAGAACTGAACTTTTACTTCTTTAAACTACTCCACAATTGTTGACAACAAAAAAAAAAATTCCACAATTCCATTTTTTTTAACTGTTCCGTGATTCGTTTCTAATGTAATAGTATTACTTACATCAGAAACGATTTTAATAATAAAATACTCAGAAGATTTTTAAAGATCATTGACTATATGGATGATGTCTCTAGATGTTTTCTAACAAAACCGCTTTGTAATCAGAGCTATAGTTTTCGGTTCTTCTAATTGTAGTCAGTGCAGGGAGAAATCATCCAGGACTCAATCTAAATCTACTGGATCTATTAATTAGGAGATCCCAATTTCTTATCAGCGTATATTTGTCAGTTTTTATTCAATAAAAATAATATTATTTTAATAATTTTTAATATAATTTAAATTTTAATTAAATTTGAGTTATAGAAAATTTATATAACACTAAAATAAGGCCAAGTATTGCACGTGTCTCTTAATTTTTTGAGCATTTATTTTGAAAACTTATTTCATTTTGTCTTTGTCACTTTTATAAATTATACAATTGATGAGATATCATAAGGCCATCTGGATTGAAAGTCTTTCAACTAGAGTTTTTCATGAAAGTATGAATATTTAATTCGAATTTTTTAAAAATTTCAAAGACCCGTGAAACTCATACCAATTTTTTTTTTATTTGAGAGATTTTGACATACGACTATTAACATTTCTAAAACAAATTCTTATTAAATATTGTAATATTTTGGGTGAGAGATTTATGGTGAGAAATTTTTAATGTGGATGCACTAAAGAAAATGTTTATAGATAGTACTTAAAAATAGTTAGAGGTGTAAATTACAAAAAAAAGGATAAATGAATATCCCCTATATATTATTTGAGAAGCATTACAACATTTTTTTGTAACCACGTGTCATCAATAGAATGATTCTTAGAATCTTTAGAGAAATATGTTGGTCCATCTAAATATATAATAATTTTTTTATTAAACTAACCATAATCTATTATTAATGTGCTTCATTATTTCCGTAAATAAAATTACGGAATTATCTAATATGGCTAAAGTATATATGAAAATTAATGACTTTGAATAATAAAGATTTGATAAAAATAAGTGTATCTTATATTATATTTGTTTAATTTTAAACTATTAAAATAAATTAAACAACCATAGTAGCCATTTAATAAACATTTAAAATTTTTTGTATATGTTATATTTTGAATTTTTAAAAACGAGTATAAATTACTAAAACATTAAAAGTTTCACATTTAAATTTTATGATCTATGGTTTAAAATTTCTGTTATGACATGATACAAATAATTAAAAAATTATATAAGTTGAAAGTCTCATTTAATAAGTATTAAAAATTTTAAAAATATATATATATATATATATATATATATATATATCCTTTTAAATTAAATTATATGTCATATAAGAAAATAAATAAATATCTTAATTTTGAAATTTACTTTGAACAATTTTATTTTGATAAAAATTTGAAAAATATTGACAAATTAATTTTTAAAAATATAATAAATTACTTAAACTATTAATCTCACAATGAAAATTTTGTTATCAGTAATTTAAATTTTTTGCTATAACAAATATAAATGATAAAAAAAACATGAGCAAAAAGCATCATTTAATAAATATTAATATTAAATGAGTCTGTAATGTTGTCCACAAAAAAAATTATTAATATTAAAATATGCTATATATATATATGTTACTATCATTTAAATTTAATTATATACTATATCAAATAGAAAAAAATATTCTTTTGGATTAATAAAATTTATTTACATGTTCGCACCAACTTAATTATATAGGTAATAGTTACTGACTTTTTAATTATTCAATATATCTTTATTATTTGATAATAGGTTAGAAACATATAATATATAAAATAATTTAAATATATAACGTTCATTCCGCGGATCTTAATCTAGTGATATAGCGAAAGGAAAACAAAAATATCTAGACCAACTGATGGCACGAGTCATGCCTTATCTTTGATTAGACATATAAGGGGAACAACAACTGCTCATAGAAATGGACCGTTTCAAACATTTTTATAATGTCCAAATCACTATTCCTTAGTATTGCATACGTTAACGTGCTTCCTCTAAGACTATGCATAGTTTACTTCTTCCCATTTTTTCCTGTTCTTTTCTTGAGTAGGTATGAAATTCATTACTAAATAATTGGTCCCATGTGTCTAAAATAGCACACATGAAATTGAACTCACGTTTGAGCAATACAGTGCTTAAAATCACAAATGGTGTTCCACTGGCATCACATTTGCCGAATGGAATTTCTCTGTAGTGTCTAGGCTAACATCTGAATCCTACGATCTACAAACTTTCAAAAACATTTGCAAAAAATTACGGTCATTGCTTTCTGACAGGAACCTATAGATCTTGAAATTCTACGATTTACAAAGTCATTTAGGCGATTACATTTATGTTTTAATTTTTTTTTAAAAAAAATTCAAAAACAAAATTAAAGTCACTACTAGATAATAACTTGATCTTATGCAGCAATTTATATAAAACTATGTTAAATTTTAAGAAAACAAATTTACAAAAAAACAATTATATTTGAGTTCGAAGACTATGCTAGCTATCTTTGGACGAATGGTCACTAATCGACTTATATTTCTTTAGAATCTTAAGCTTTCCAAGTATATTGAAGACACACAATATTATGGTATAGTTTATGGTTTTGTGCCGCCACTTCCCACTTGGCACACTTCGAAGATTGGTTGATTATTATTCGTCACTGTAAAGCTTCGACTATTTTCTTTCAGGTGAAAACAGAACTTAGAAAATAGAAATGTAGAATCCATGAACATATAGAAAAAAAGAACGAACGACAATTTCTTTGAGAACCTCGTGAACTTATACCTTACCTATAAAAGATCACGGCAACACTACAAGCTTTTTTACTATTTCATTGTTATCAATATCATTGTCATTACTTGTTGAGATTAGTATCATAATTGTTAGTAGTAGTTAGTAAGCAGGTGGACGTTTAATGTTTGTTGACTTGTTGGCAATAATAGACCTTAAACCCCTTTTTTTTTGTAACACATAATAGCCTTAAACCATTGTTAATATCTCCGTGCGCAAGACAATATATACTAGTCAGTATATTAAATTATGTCAAATTTAAATAAATAAATGATGTCAAAATGAACCCCTCCTATATTGCACACGTTAATATTTTTTGAAGATTATAATGTTCTTTAATTCATTCTAATTTAATTTAAGTTTTTTTTAAAACCAATTTAACTTTTTTTTAAAAAAAATCTATGTAATTTTTCTTAACCTTGACGTATTCATTGAATACTTAAAAAAATCATTGAACAAATTATTTAAATTGAAATATTTCAATTGTTAAGGTTTTCTTCTTACACATTCTTTGATGTTATTCATCAACTTTGAATTTATAACTTGTAAGAAGATAGTATTATTCATGAATCTATGCACTTTATGAATTGATGAGGTCAGCCGCATGGAGTAAAGAGCAAAGTCGTGCATTTGAAGAAGTCGCGGAATAAACTTCGGATCCTGAACCCCTTGCATGTTCTATTGTTGTTCTTGATTATGTTTTCTAAATTCGAGGAGTAACGAACAGAATACTTCTCATGAATTTTTGTAGAAGAAATGAAGAATCCGTATAAAATATCGTGAAAAAAATATTTTCGAAATGTATTTCGTGTTAGTAATTTGATTTGATAATCAAGTCCTCCAAATATTATAGTGAACCTTTTTATATTTTGAAATCAAACTTATGTTTGAACTTCTAACTCATTGTTTTAAATTTTACTTTAAAAATATATCATTCCGCGTATATATATGTGTGACAAACCTTATAGAAAATAATATTTCTGATTTGTATTGAGTTGTTTGATATGTGATTATAACATATATAGTTATTAGCCTTAACATATATCCACAGAAACCCATAACCCCAAGATGCATATCTTGGTCTCCATGTTTTGTAATAGTGTTTTCAATAATTTTATTTGTCAAGAATTTGTGTAAAATATTTATCATGTATTATTAACCTGATGCTTGTTAGTACACCACGTACAGCGGATAATATCCCGCATCCTTATGGTCCTACAAACACACAGACACGCACACACAAGTATGCAAATACTTTGCATTGATTTGCCACTAAGAATTTCCAAATTTAGGAGAATTTTGGTTATCATAATTTCGATTTTGGGACCCTTATAAAAGTTGTAATCTTATTTAACTTTGCATAAGTATGCAGAAAAAAGACTAAACATTTTAATAGAAAAGAGAAAGTATGATGGGTTTATAGGCAAACACTGTCGTTGTTCTTTCTTTACTATTGTCTATCTATTGCGGTTCAACTTTTTCGTTGAATGTGAACTTTGATGTGTGATTGTGTTAACTTAAAAAGATTATCAATTATGTGCATATAATTTACATAGATAACCGAAATCTTGGCAGAATCGCAAACGAATCATCAAAGTCAGTTGAGAAACGATATATTCCTCTTAATAATGTGTTAACATAACGGAAATTGTGTGTGTGTGTGTGTGGGGGGGGGGGGGGGGGGGACACTAATGTTGTTTCTAATAACATATGCAGATATACTTAAGTTGTGGTTGTATTAACAGAACAAAATACAATGTGTATTTGTATTAACAAAAAGGAAACTTTAATATGTGTCAGTTTCAAACAAAAGTAACTTTTATGTGTTTGTTTTTGCAAGAACAATGATCATGTGTAAGAAAAGTCTGTATACAACATTGTGTCTGTTTACTTTTTTTTGGGCTTAGCCACATTCTCTATCAGCAACTAGCCAAGTTGTCTATCTGTAAAATAAAAGAAAACATGTCGCGTAGATTAGCATGTGATGAGTTTTTCTACTAACCAGTGAGAATAGATCGAAATGCTTAAGATAAAACAATGTTTTTAGAACTTTTTTTTCAACCTACTTTGTAAAATTTTAGTTAAAGAATGTTTTAAGAGTTTATTGATGAGAAACATCCCACATCGAAAATATAAGAATTAATCTACTACTATATAAAGGGTTAGGGCAAATCCACTAATTGCCAATTGGTTTTAAGTTGGAAGCCCATAATAAACCCAAATCTAACAGAGTTCGATCGACCAAAGGTCAGGTTATAGAGTAAGAGGCAGAAAAAGGCTAGCGAAAAATAAATTGAACACAATTACTTCAATTATGACTTACTTTGTGCTTGTTACACTTTTTCTTGCAGCTAACTTCAACAACTGATTAGAAAGGCTAAAATTTATGTATTGATATTAAAATATCAAAGTTCAAAATCTGATTAATCTAACAAATTATACTCTGACAAGACTTTGGACTGATGTCCATATATCTTTCAATTTTGGAACCAAAATATGCAAAAGAACTCGAAATGGATTTAAAGAGGGACGAAACTTGCCTCCAACATAAGTTCTCCAAAAAACTCGAAATGGACTTCGGGTCTTGATTTAAGCGATGCATTCAACTAATGCAATAGAGAAAGTTAAAGGCACATTCATTGCAATTATACCTTTTGAGCAGAGTTTAAAAGATGGCTGCGCCATGATTTTCACCATTAGTTAAATCATATGTGAGACATTTTCGTCTATTTAGGGCCGCTGTTCATTGTAAGTGTAATGTAACATTGTGCTTGGCTTTTCTTTGATGTGCTTAAACAGTTTTCTCAAAAAAAAAAAAAACATTGTGCCAGATTAAATCGTGATTTATCGAGAGGCTTTAAATTGTGAAATACTTTGTGCATGTGGAGATGCTTAACAAAATTGATTTGATTATCTATGTTACTAAAATGCATTTATATTTGTGGTCATTTATCGTGATAGAGTTCCAAAGTTAAACGTTCCAAAACTAAAATATTATATAATGCTATGTGATCCATCGGAAAATGATTCGTGATAACATGCGAATGAGGTTAAACATTAAAATGATTATTTTGTGATTGTGGTATTAGTAAACAAGTCTGAACTTTTGAAAAAAATTAACATATTGACTGTCACACGGAGTGAAACCCATGAGCTAAATGAATGGATTTTTGATGCTCATTAGCCATGGACGCATAAGGACAATTCATATTATTCGGATTATCTAACGAAAATAAAAGTAAGAAATAGAAAATGTATATATGTGTATATGTACAATATTCTAAGCTAAATATTAATATACGGTATAAGTTACGCGTACACGTTACTATTAGTGCAATAATAAAATTAGACTAAGTTCGGCGAATATAACGACTGAATTTGGCAGGAGCATTGTTACAACATTTCTGTTCAGTCGTTTTCTTTGTCGGGAGGAAATGACCCAAAACAATGATGTGTCGAGTATTGTTTTTCAGAGTCGTCCATTATCAAAGTTCAATTATTTTCCCATCACTTATTGTGCACGTGTGTTTAGATTTTACACACGTGTGTTTAATGTACTTGTTCATGTGGCTTTTTGTCTCGCAATGAGAGTTCGTATAACTATTGCTTGTTTTTTTTTTTTTTTGAAAGCGCTATTGCTTGTTTGTTTGTTTTGAATTGAAAATCACGTTGATGTCAGAATTTTTTTATTGCATGCCATACCGGCGAATGTAATCGATCACCCTTATAACTTTCTATCCATCCGGTTTAGAATCGAGTATTTTTTTAATATAGTCTAATATATATTATCCTCTTACAAAGTATTTTGACATATTTAATATAGTTACCAAAAATTATATTGAATTTTATGAATATAATTTTAAAATAATTTCAGAAATGCATATGATACAAATGTATAGTTATGCAACTTGACATATTTAATATAGTTACCAAAAATTATACTGAATTAAATTAATATTAAACACAACTATGATTACAAAAAAACAGAAATATAAAATTATATTTTTCGAAAGAAAATTAAAATAAAAAATATATCCGTACTTTAAAAAGGCGGGTCAGAATCTATTGCAAATTAAATTAAAGAAACTGTTGCATTTACCTGAGTTCTAACGAGTATATCGAAAAGTTTGCTTATAACAAAGTGGACAAGCTACATTATTCAAACATTTAGTGTTGAACACTATCCTTTTTGAAGAGTTTAACATACATTTTCGTTAGATACATGCACTTTGAAAACACTAAAGAAAGTAATTTCAAAGTTTGGTTGAACGAAATGTCACGTGGGGACACACAGACTCGTAGCTTTAGCTTTCGATTCAAAACGCAATTAATATGTTCCTTCTTCTTACATCTTTCTGTCACTTTTTCTTCCACTTCTCCTTTCTTTTCTTTTCTAGGTTTTGTCTGTTTTTCTTTGTAACATGTTCCTTTTTTTCCTTTAAACGTGAAAGCTTTGCTTTTTATAATAAATTTCATGATTTATTTATATTTTCTTTTTTTGTAAAAAAAATCTCTGACACTTAATTAGGTTTCCACCTATTACCGTAATTAATTAGTTTTCCACCTATTACCGTAATTAGGTTTCCACCTCTAACAAAAAAATCTTAAACAAATCTTTCTAGACTCTTAATTAGGTTTCCACCTGTTACCGTAATTAAATAAATAATACACTTACTGATATTCTGTTAGAGCATCTCCAATGGTTAATTTCATTTTTTCATCAAAATTTGAAGTTTTTCAAAAAATGAAACAACATGTTCTCCAATAGTTTGCTTCATATTTTTCATCAAAATGGAATATTCTAACTATATTCTACCACCACTTTATAATTAATTATTAATAACACCTTATACTTTTTCAAATCTACTAAATTTACCCACATGTTTTGTTTTAACATTAATTCGGCCCAATTACTATTTATTATAACTTAATAATTATTATATAATATAATTATTACACATAACATAAATAAATAAACAATTTTTTTTATAAAAAGAACTAAATACATATATCTCTTAAGTGATTAAAAATGTATTTTAAAACAAAAAATGATCTTATTTTATTCTAAATTCTTATAAATCGAACATAAAATTCTTAGAAATCAATAATTTTGTATTCTTGGTTATTAACATTCAATTAGATAAAAGTAAAATGTAAAATTTGAAATTTGAAATTAATTGGATGACATTAACACTTTTAATCTGTTTAAGTAAAATATAACAATAAATAAAAGTTAAAGATTAATTTTAAATAAAAGAGTTCATCTTCAAAAAATGAAGAATTGAACAATATTTCTTCAAATTTGAAGAAATGAATAAAAACTGAAGTACCAATGGAGTAAAAAATGAAGCAAAAAGTAAAAAATGAATCACCATTAGAAATGCTCTTAAACTGATTTTCTTTACAGTAAATGATTTCATTCAGAGATGATATCTCTTAATTTGATAAATGAGAAAATAAGGTATCCAAGTTAAGTATAAAATAAGTTTAGTAGGAAAATAAGGTTTACACATGTGCCTCCCTTATAGAAAATGAAACAGTCGCTTATACATCTCCAACAATATACCAAAACACCAAATTTGATGTAATTTCATCTCCAACAAAACACTAAAGTTGATATCATTCCACCAAATTTGGTGTAATGTGAATAGTGTTAAACTATTCATCACACCAAATATTTAAAATGCATATTTTATTATGTTTCATTTAAAAATATAGTTTAATTACTATCAAATTTGTAATTACACATTAATTTATTGTATTATTTGTATTTTTAATTTATTTTCACATAATTAAAGACCTAATTTAAAAAACAAAATCACTCAATGACTATTACTATTTATCACTTTCAAGTAATAAATTATAAATAATAATCTAAGTGCGATAAAATAATTATTTATCAATTGCAAAAATAAAAAATAAAAAATAAAAAAAATCAAATAATATATAATTTTATTTTCGGTGTAAAATTTGGTGTCATTGTTGGAGATGTCAAAAATATTATGACACCAAAAAAATAAATTTGGTGTACTGTCAACAACAAGTTTGGTGTCATTGTTGGAGATGCTCTTAGGGTAGTATTTTCTAAAATAAATAATAGCGCATCATCTGACAGTTATTGTTTTTACATTTTTTTATTAATTATATTATTTTAGTCCTAATAAGAGGATATCTACATACAATATATGAATTTTTTGTAAAATTTGAGACATTATATTTTCAACCGCTTATGTTAGTGATGAACGCTCGCATGGCTCTGGGTTCACATATAATTGTTCTTGTTTAATAATAATAGTTATCCTATCATTTATTAACCAAAGATGTCAAATGAGCCATGAAATCACGAACTGACTCAGTTCATCTTGTTTTTTTTTTATGAGAACTAACTATATTTTCTTAGTTAATTTTTAAAATGATTTTATTGATATAACTTCATTTAGGTTGCGAGTTATATGGATCTGTTTTAATAAGCATGAATTTGCTCATGATTTTGATTATTTTAAAGTAAAAACTATATCTATATATATATTAGAAATGTTTGTTTTACATTATAATTATATAAGATGAATAAATTATCTCTTTTTAATCATCTAAGGCTTTTTTTAGGAAAATCATTATTATATTCTGAAATTATTTAAATTTTCATTATATCAAAACATAATGATCAATTCATTTAACTTGTGATTATCAATACTATTAAAACACAATCATGACCAACTGATAAAAGTTGGGTTCATTTAGAGGTTGATTATTTGTAGTTTTTGTTTTAGTTTTTGGTTTTTGTTTTTGTAAAAACTATTTTTTATCCAATCAAGTTTTTAGTTTTTAGTTTTTATTTTTGTAAAAACCATTTCACTTGCCAATCAAGTTTTTCAATAAATAGATTCCCTAAAATTTAGGGAAACTAGTTTTTTTAAATTTCAACCAATTTGTGAAGAAAAGCCAAAAACCAACTTTTGTGGGTTTTCAATACAAAAACGAATTTTGTTTATTTTGTATAAAATACTATATTTTAGTTAATTAATAATTAAGTAAATAATGTTTTCATAAAGATAAAATTCCCATACAATTTTTTTATCATTTAACATTAATGTAAAATAATTTATGTGTTTCATATATGTAAATAAATATAGATAATATTAGTATTAGTTGTAAGCAATTACTTATTAATATCTATAAATAAATTATTGAATAATTTTATTATACATACTAAACAACAACTAAAAATTATAAATTTAAAATATTTTATTAATACAATATATTATATTAATTTGAAAAAAATAGCCATTCAAGTTCTAAAAAACGAAAAATATTTTATGTAATAAAATTTATCAATAGTTTCAAAATTTCAAAATATTTTAATTTTAATAATTTATAGATATTTTATTAATTATATTTAAGTATAACACTTAAAAATAAAATAATTTAAAACATGATAATGTTTTTATTTTAAATAACAGCCACTATATTTTGATAAATTTTAATGGTAATTTTTTAAAAATTTATTATTTTAAAATAATGTATTGCTTATTTTATAAAAAAAACTAAGAATACAGCAAAATCAAAATCTAAAAACCAAAAACCAAAAGCTGAAAATCAAAAACCAAAATCTAAAAGTTAAAAACCAAAATCTAAAACCAAAAACTAATGGAAACAATCATCATCTTAGTAACTTATTAATCACTTTCCATTACATGTTAATAACCCACTATACAAATTTTGCGGGACCCACACGATTTTGTTTTTTTAACCAACCACACATGATTTTGTTGTTATGGTCAAACATAATTTCATCATTTATCATATACTATTTATATCCTTTATTTTATAATAGTACTAATGCAATATTTTACAGTGCACCTCATATTACTCACAGTATAATGTTAATTGTATCAATACATCCCTTTTTGAATAAGATAATATGGTTTGTGTGAGGATTTCATAAATGAGTTTTAAAAAAGTGCAATCACTTTAACATGTTTCACTAAATATTTTTTCGTTCAGAAAATATAAAAGCAAAACATTTAGATTCCTAATGTCAATTTCAATACATTTCTAATCAGATTATATAGGTATGTATATTTAAAATACTTACCAAGTATCAATATTATTAAAACAGGAACATGACTTATTGATATAGATGTGATCCAACTATTTTAATATAATTATTAAAATATCTTATTAATCATTTAAGATAAATATTATGTAAAGAAAAACATATATATAACTAAAAACACAAATATAAAAATTAAACTTCAACAAAAGTGTAAAACAAAAAATATACCCGCCCTTTTAAGGGCGGGTCAAAATCTAGGATTCTATTAAATTAGCAATATGACCAGTTGTTATATGTTTAGTCCAATTGAACTAACTTTTACAATATTAACTGCATTATTCTATTAAAGTAATACGAAACCTTATATATCATAACCTCTCTTTTTTTCCGAACTAATCAAAACCTCTTCTTCTATTTATATATTGTAGGGATCCACCACTACAAGAAAACAGCGGTATTCTGACGGACGTTCCGATGGAAAATGAAATCCTCGGAAAATTCCGAGGCATTTCCGAGGATATTCCGAGGAAACACAAAATTTGGTTTCCTCGGAATTTCCTCGGAATATACCGACGGAATTCCAAGGAAATATCATTCCGTCGGAATATTCTTATGGAATACCGAGAAAAATTGTATTCCTCGGAAAAAACCGATGAATTCAGAGGAAATATTATAGACGTTAGAGAGCCGTTGGAGAGCCGTTGGGGGATTTTAAAAATTCCGAGGAAATTCCGACGAACTAGCCGTTGGCATCGGAATTCCGTCGGAATTTCCTCGGTCTGTCGGCAGGATTTCAACTATAAATACAAGCACCCCTCTTCATCTTCATTCACTCCATATCTTCATCCTCCCTCTCACTCTCTTTACACACGAATTTGATTCATAAAAAACATGTCTTCTTCAAATTATTTTCGTTCTTGGATCGATCGACCTCATTTGGATCCGAACACGAGATTGCTTACGGAAGAATACCAACGAGGTATAACCGAATTCATGGGGTTAGTTCACCGACAACCGGAAGTAAAAACATGTATGTTAATATGTCCTTGCTCTAATTGTAAAAATAAAAAGGTTATTAAAGAGTGGGATGTTTGGACTCATCTATATTTGAGTGGGTTTACACGAAGTTACAAAATTTGGTATCATCATGGGAAAACTGATTATGAACATGGTAGTACTAGCGAACCTCAACCAGCGGTTAGATTAGAAGAACCAATTAGAACGGATGTAGATTATGGTATAGGTACTGAGCAGATGGTAAATGATCATTTTAGAGGGGAAGATTTACCCAATGCAGAAGCTAAGAGATTTTATGATATGTTGGATGCTGGAAAGCAACCATTGTATGAAGGTTGCAGAGATGGTCATTCAACTTTATCATCTGCTACAAGATTGATGGGCATTAAAACGGATTATAATTTAGTTGAAGACTGTGTGGATGCGATTGCTGATTATGTTAAAGGTATTCTACCCGAAGATAATGTAGCTCCTGGCTCATACTACGAGGTTCAGAAACTCGTAGCTGGTCTTGGTTTATCATATCAGGTAATAGATGTATGCAGAGACAATTGCATGATTTATTGGAGGGCAGATGAACAGCGGGATGAGTTCCAGTGCCATATAAAAGGAAGAGTTCTAGTGCCATATAAAAGGATGTGGTATTTGCCTTTGACGGAGAGGTTGCAGAGGTTGTATCTGTCTGAACGCACGGCGCAACCAATGAGATGGCATGCAGAGCACTCAACAGATGGTGAGATCAGACATCCTTCAGATGCAAAAGCGTGGAAGCATTTCCAATCAAAGTATCCCGACTTTACGTATGAGAGAAGAAATGTCTACCTTGGATTATGTACTGATGGTTTCGGCCCGTTTGGCAAGAGTGGAAGACAGTATTCTCTATGGCCAGTCATTCTTACACCATACAACCTACCCCCAAACTTGTGCTTGCGGCGAGAGTTTTTGTTTCTCTCGATTCTCGTTCCCGGACCAGAGTATCCTAAGAGATCACTTGATGTGTTTCTTCAGCCACTAATATATGAGTTGCAACAACTATGGGCTCAAGGTGCTGAAACATACGATGTTTCGTATAAAGAAAACTTTCAAATGCGGGCAGTACTAATGTGGACAATAAGTGATTTTCCAGCATATGGTATGTTATCTGGATGGACAACGCATGGAAGGCTATCATGTCCATATTGTCAAGATAACACTGATGCTTTCCAACTAAAATATGGAAGGAAAACGTGTTGGTTTGACTGTCACATGAGATTTCTACCACCAGATCATCCATATCGTAGAAGTAGGAATTTGTTTACGAAGAACAAGAGGGTGTTTGACAGTCCACCTCCGGAAATTTGTGGGAAAGATTTGAAGACACAACTGAGAGATTTTGGTGCAGAAAGGATGCCAGACGTCGGTGGACATGAGCGTTTTCCGGTAGATGGTGTTGGAGACCTACATAACTGGCACAAAAAAAGTATTTTCTTGGATCTGCCATACTGGGAGGATCATCTACTAAGGCATAATTTAGATGTCATGCATATTGAGAAGAATTTTTTTGACAATCTCATGAACACGATCCTTAATGTTCAAGGTAAAACAAAGGATAATTTGAAGTCAAGACTGGATTTAGTCGATATATGTGCTCGTTCAGAACTTCATGTTGATGAGAATGGTAGGGCTCCTTTTCCCATATACCGACTTGATGCAACGGGAAAAGATGCGTTCTTTGATTGGATTTCAAACGATGTGGAATTTCCAGACGGTTACGCCTCTAATTTGCGTAACTGTATCGACAGAAAGGAAGGAAAGTTTACTGGCTTGAAAAGCCACGATTGCCATGTAATGATGCAGCGCCTCCTTCCGTTTGCCTTCAAGGAACTATTACCACGAAATGTTCATGAAGCAATTGCAGGGATAAGTGGTTTCTTCCGCGATTTATGCACGAGATCAGTGACTCTTGAAGGTATTGAAAATTTAAAGACTAACATAGCCGTGATTCAGTGCAACCTTGAGAAGATATTTCCTCCCTCATTTTTTGATGTTATGGAGCATCTTGTTATTCACCTGGTAAGAGAATTGGAACTTGGTGGTCCTGTGCAGTATAGATGGATGTATCTGTATGAGCGGTATATGTTACATTTGAAGAAGATGGTGAAAAATTTAAGTAGGGTGGAAGGTTCTATAGTCGCACAGATGATCAATGAAGAAACTTCAAACTTTGCCGAGTACCACTTTCCAGCAGAAGTTCATATCAAAAACAGAAGAAGAAGTGGGAAATAAACAAGGTAGTTTTTAATTTATTAAACAATTTTTAAATTTATTAAACAATTTTTTATTTATTTAACTATTTTTTTTTTTAATTAAAATGTCCCAAAGTCGATGAACGACATGGTCTGGAAGGAGTTGTGTGCGCATTGAGATAAGGAAGAGACGAAAGAAACTTCTTCCACCAACTCCAACAACCGCAGGAGCGATCGTAAAGGGAAGGGCATCTACAAGCATAACTTGGGTGCTCAATCTATTGCCACTCTGGGAGATCGCATGGTAAGTTCAACCGCTTTTTCTTCAATTATTTAAGTTTCAGAATTTTATTTTTTGTGCATTTCTTCAAATTTCTAATGTTTGTTTAATTTATGTTTTTTTCAAGGCGGAAGAAAATGAGGGCGAGCCGGTTGATGATCTCGCCCTAATGAAAAGGGCGTATACCAACAAGAAGACCGGTCAGATTGATGATGGTCTTGTGAGGGACGTGGTCGACCTGGTCCAAACTCAGGTGTATGACGAAGTGTCTCAGCTTCAAACCGATGATGACGATTCGACGGCTTCGACCAACTTGTCCAGGGTTCGAATCAACGAAATCGTTGAATCGGTAAGTTCTTTTTTTTTAAAGTTCAATTCATTTATTTTTTGATTTTTATTTTATCATCTTTTTATATTATTTAAATTTGGTTATTTAATATTTCAGTCGGTTCCAAAGAAGAAGGGACGTTTGGTCGGTTTGGGTCGTCGCTCCCGGTCGGCTGCTCCTTCTTCTGCACCACCGCCCTATGTTGATCCAGAAGTACTTATGGCTCAGCTGAAGGACAAGGATGATCGCATATCTGCGTTGGAGACTCAGATGGCAGCTCAACAGGCGGGCTATGAAACACATAAGAGGCTGAACGAGCAAATGATGGAGATGATGAAGAGGATGTACCCGAACGAGGTGTTTCCGAACATTCAAGACCCGTAATTTTTTTTTTTTTTCAAAAACTCGGAATGTTTTATTTAACTTTGAATATTATCTAATATGTTTTCAATTTTAAATTTAATTTTATATTTTCGAATTTAAATTTCAAAAATTTTAATTTTTTTTAAAAATATTTTTTTTAAAAAAATTATTTTTTTCCGAAATTCCGAGGGAAAGAAGTTCCTCGGAATTTTCCGAGGAAAAGATTTTCCTCGGAATTTTCCGAGGGCCAGGTTCCTCGGAAATTCCCGATGAACATTCCGAGGAATGTTTCGTCGAAACTTCCGAGGATTGAACCATCGGAATTCCATCGAAATATTCCGAGGAAGGCGTCCCTCGGTATATTCCGAGGAATCTTCCGACGAACTTAGTGTCCTCGGAGTTTCTTCGGAATTTAGTTTCCTCGGAATTCCGTCGGAAATTTCCGAGGGATTTCCGAGAAAATATGAATTTCCGAGGAGATATTTCCGAGGATTTTTTCGTCGGTATGTCCTCGGAATAGCGTTATTCCGACGACATACCGACGATTTTTTCCGTCAGTATGCCGATGTTTTCTTGTAGTGCACTACTCTCAACTTAACTAATTAAAATCCACGTTTATATAATATATTTGAGCATGTAACAAAAATAATGACATGTTCGACTACAATCTGTAACATATTTTGCCAAAAACAATTTTGTTCAATCAATTCACTGAAGATGTTAGGCATACGGCCTCAGCCCAATAACATGATTGGGTTACAGAGAGCAAGTTTCCATAAGAAATCCGTTAAACAGTAAAGGTTTCCGAAAAGCAAAGAAAATAGTTGTACCCCTTGATACCACAATCATTGAGAGAGGTCAGATAAGAGTTGATTAGGTCGCTCCTTTAAACTCAAGAAATTGGAGTTTTGATCTGTCGTTGCAATATTTACACTAAAGGATGTGGAAAGATTTTCTCCTTTGGAATTTGGTTCGTGTAACCTTAAGTGATTGGAGCTTGACATGTTGTTGTGTTACACATTAAGAATGTTGTGTGTGATACTTTTGTGGAATAAAGAAGGATCTGTCAAGACAAGTGTGACGTGAAAAGTTTTTATTGGTTCCTTTATCAGATATGATAAGAGATCTATAATCACAAATTTTCTAATTAATTTGGTGATGCCAAAACTTTGAAAAGAATATGTTGTTTAATAAGAAAATATTTTGTCAATATATAACGTAAGTTTAGGTCATGCTTTTTTTTTTTGTTCAGGAAAATACAAGGGTTGTAGGGTTTTATGGGTGAGTGAATTAATTAAGAAAAGTGATCAACATGTGCGGGATCATAGAAAAGATGGCTAGCCTAGGAATTTGTCCGTCTCGAATAATGTTATATATATCAAAGTAACTAGTTAATACTTACTAATGGTATTTAATGGTCTCAAAATTAGGTGCAACAGAGCTAGATAACGTCCAAAACTGGTGAGGACCAATAATAGAAAACGACAAAAGTAGGGTTTTAAACACTTTCAACAGCGCACTGACATTTCATCTCCGTATGTATTTTCTTGAAAATCTCAGTTTCGCCTTGAGCTCTTCAGTTTTCTCTCTAATGGCTATGATAAGCTTACTTGAAATCTCAGTTTCTTTCCTTTGTTTCTCCTACTTCTTTGGATATTTCTTGATTATGAAGAAACCTCACCGTTCGTTTCCCACGAACTGGCCATTCCTCGGTATGCTCCCGGGCCTACTCGTAGAGATCCCTCGTGTGTACGACTATGTAACCGAGTTTCTCGAGGCCTCCAACTTAACTTTTCCTTTCAAAGGCCCACGTTTCGGAGGCCTCGACATGCTGTTCACCGTAGATCCGGCTAATATTCATCATATCATGAGCTCAAACTTCGCAAACTACCCTAAAGGATCCGAGTTCAAGAAGCTCTTCGATGTCTTAGGAGATGGGATTTTCAACGCGGATTCAGATTTATGGAAGGATCTGAGGAAGTCAGCTCAAAGCATGATGAGTCGTCCGGAGTTTCAAAGGTTTACACTAAGAACAAACATGAGTAAGCTAGAGAAAGGTCTTGTCCCCATTCTTGATCACTTTGCTGAGAAGAAACTAGTCTTTGATTTACAGGATGTGTTCCAAAGATTCACCTTCGACACTACGTTTGTTTTAGCGACCGGGATCGATCCAGGTTGTCTCTCGATCGAAATGCCTGAAATCGAGTTTGCTAGGGCTTTAGATGAAGCAGAGGAAGCGATATTTTTCAGGCATTTCAAGCCGGAGATTGTTTGGAAGATGCAAAGGTTGCTTGGGTTTGGAGTTGAGTTGAAGATGAGAATAGCTCACTCGACTTTCGATCGAGTTTGCTCTAAGTGCATAGCTTCAAAGAGAGATGAAATAGCACGTGGAGTTACTAGCATAGACTCTTCTTCTAAAGATTTGTTGATGTCTTACATGGATGTAGACACCACCAAGTACAAGTTGTTGAATCCGGGTGACGACAAGTTCCTCAGAGACATGATTTTAAGCTTCATGTTAGCGGGGAGAGACACCACAGGCTCTGCTCTCACTTGGTTCTTCTGGCTTCTCTCCAAGAATCCAGAAGTAACGACCAAGATTCGTCAAGAAATCAACACAAAGCTATCTCCAAGAACCAATAATGATTCTGATCATTTCTCTTCGTTCAATCCCCAAGAGCTAAACAAGTTGGTGTATCTACATGGCGCCTTGTGTGAAGCCCTCAGGCTATACCCACCGGTTCCGTTTCAGCACAAGTCTCCTACAAAACCCGACGTTCTTCCGAGCGGACACATAGTCGATGTAAGTACGAAGATTGTGTTTTGTCTGTACTCACTAGGGAGAATGAAATCGGTATGGGGAGAAGATGCATCAGAGTTTAAACCGGAGAGATGGATTTCGGAAACTGGAAGGTTGATACATGTGCCATCTTTTAAGTTCTTGTCGTTTAATGCTGGTCCAAGGACTTGTTTGGGGAAAGAAGTGGCTATGACGCAGATGAAGACAGTGGCTGTGAAAATCATTCAAAACTATGAGGTAAAGATCGTTGAAGGACACAAGATTGAGCCAGTTCCTTCTATTATTCTTCACATGAAACAAGGCCTTAGAGTCATGGTCACTAAGAGATGTAATTTGGTCTGAACGTTATGCAATCCTTTTGTAGTATATAGTATGGCAACAATTATTTAAGTTCTATATAAATGTTTGACTCGTTATTAAAAATGAATTATTTTTGAGATATATTCTATTTTTAGTTAGATAAATTATACTAGAGTTTATCCTGCACATCGTGCGGGTATATTTTTATTTTATAAATATTTAATTTTGATATTATTATATAAATTTAAATATACAATTTATATTTTAGTGTTATGTATTTTATAACTTTTTAATTTTATTGTTTAGGTTTTTTATTATTTTATTAATATAAGAGTTTGTTTTATATATTTTACTTTTTTATTACGTTTTCGAGTTTTCATAATTTCAAATAATCAAATAAAAAATAGTTTTCAACATATGATTTTTGAAAATATATAGCTGTAGAAATAAATTTTTAACATATGTTAATAACTTCATTTGTATAAAAAAAATCTGACATGATTAACAAATTTGAATCCATTTTAGTGGTAGATGATAATTTATTTAAATGAAAGCATTATATTACTTAATTATGAAATTAATTAATGCAATATTTAATAAAAATTATTTAAAAATTTTGTAGAATTTTGTTAGATTTTTCTCAACAGATTTTGTTATAACTGAAAATAAAATTCAAATCTATAGTTAAAATTAATTTATTATTAATATTCCTATTAATTATTATGTCATATTATGTGATTAATGAAATGGTCTTAGTAAACTTCTAAATAGTAGATAAAAATGGTACTTCGCTTTTAATAGAGAAGATACAATAAATTTTATTGACGTATTTTATAAAAGCTTTCAAGTATATCTTCTTATCAACGTTTTTCTTTTAAATATATTGACAAAATTTACTACGGCTAATTTCTTGACGTGTCTCTGACTATCAAAATATCATGAATTAAATTAAAAACATTACTTTTGCAACGTTCCAACATTTTGTAAGTTAGTAAAGTTACAAAACTGTCATGTAACAAAAACCAGCATTTGTCATTTTGCTTTTGATACCAGCGCATCTGTCAGTTTTATAACATAAAATGGTGAACATGAATTATTAATAACTAATTATTAAAGGAAATGTGTGTTTGGTAAGATCTTTTCCAGTTTTGATTAAAAATGTTTGTGTATTTAGAGATTATTGTTTTATATATAGAGGATTTTTACTCGCTTGTGTATTTTCATTAATTTGAACATCCAATCAAAATCTTGTGCATTGTACTCTTGAATTAACAATTATCCTTAAGAAATCTCCAATCCCACTCTATTTTTCACTTTAAAATAAAGTTTAGAGTAAAAATGCTTCAATGGTATTCTATTTTTCACTCTATAATAGAGTAAAAAATAGGTTTACTATATATATATAGATGTAATTTGTTTTTTGTTTGTTCATCACTTTATTTTTTACTGTAAAATAAAATATCATTGGAGCAACATCCAACTTAA
The DNA here is from genome assembly GCF_000309985.2 of Brassica rapa. NCBI lineage: Eukaryota > Viridiplantae > Streptophyta > Magnoliopsida > Brassicales > Brassicaceae > Brassica > Brassica rapa. The sequence goes on along the minus strand of NC_024803.2, from coordinate 39,302,901 downwards.
TTGGTTTAATATATATGAAGATAGCCTCCATAAACTGTTGAAAAATATTTTTGACCAAAAAAAAAACTGTAACTCCTGAAATCTCTGACCGACTCTGATGCACATGCCAAACTGAGTTCCAATACTGTTTCAAGTTCCATAGATTTCCAAATAGAAGCAGTTGTTAATGTGTAGGATAGTTCTACTTGGTTTTTAAAGGCGCTCACCTTTTTCCATGGCTCCAGTACCATCTTATACTTATCCATGTGGTAATCTTAACATTTTTTTTATTCCTACCTTTGTTTCTGTGATAATAATTCAGAAGTTTGCAAAGGTGGAGTTGAGGTCACTGTTTGGGAACTTCCAAATCAATAATATCCTCAGGATGATAGCCGGAAAACGATTCTATGGAGACGGAGCAGAGCAAGACGACGATTCAAAACGCGTGAGGCAGTTGGTTGACGAAGCAGTATCAAGTGCTGGTGTAGGACACGCCTCTGACTATCTTCCTCTCCTCCGTTGGGTTACTAGTTATGAGAGAAGGGTCAAGAAGTTGGCGGTTCGGGTGGACGAGTTTCTTCAAGGACTTGTAGAGGAGAAACGTTCACAAAAAGAAAAGGGTAACACTATGATTGATCACTTGCTTTCTCTCCAAAAAACTCAACCTGATAATTATACGGATGTCACCGTCAAAGGACTAATAGTTGTAAGTATTCAGGAATCTGTTTAATACATCATTAACACAACACTAGTCAAGATCTATATAATTAATAAAGCTTGACTTTTGTTTGTATAGGTACCAAGAACCTTGGAATGGGCGATGTTGAACTTGTTGAACCATCCAGAAGTATTAAAGAAAGCAAAGATTGAAATCGATACCAAAATTGGTTTAGACCGGTTAATGGATGAACCAGATGCTTTGAATCTTCCTTACCTCCAATGTATCGTATCAGAGATTTTTCGACTTTACCCGGCAGCTCCGTTACCTCCACGTAAGGCGACAGATGATTGCATAGTTGGAGGCTACAACTTCCAGCGTGGCACGACGGTAATGGCAAATGTATGGGCCATTCACCGAGACCCTGATATATGGGAAGAGCCAGAAAAATTTAAGCCAGAGCGGTTCGAGAAGAAAGGAGAAGATAAAAAGTTGATAACGTTTGGGATGGGACGAAGGGCTTGTCCGGGGTCTGGGCTAGCTCAGCGGGTACTGCGGTTGGCTCTAGGGTCGATGATTCAGTGTTCTGAATGGGAGAGAGTTGGAGAAGAATATGTTGACACTACCGAAGCAACCACAATGCTTCCAGCGACACCTTTACTAGCCATGTGTAGAGCTCGCCCTATTGTTCATAAGATTCTAAATGCTTAACACTCTTTTCTTTGTCTTTTTATATCCATTTAATAAAAATAAATGGGTAGTAAAATGACATTTATGCTATATTACTTAATAAATGGCACTAACGCGTCAAGTTAGCTTTTTTATTATTTGGTTAATATTTTGAAATATGGGCTATTCTAATGAATTTTTTTTTTGCTTAAAAAATGAAAAATTTATTGAAATGGTAAGACTGATGAGTGTTCACGTAGTAAGTGTTTGTGAACAACATACGGAAGGGGGGGGGGGGGGGGGGGGGGGGGGGGGGGGGGTTTCCGGATAATAAGAAGACTATGTGGTTCAGTGGTAGGACATATATACTGGGGCTGTGGACATCTAAAATAACTAGAAACCAAGGCTCCACAAACTCAAGTGTCTTTTTGGTTCATAATCTTCTGGTTATAAAAAGTATCAACGGTTAACTAGTGCTTTATTTGATTTTTCATTTATCAGAAAATCTGAAATTTTATTTTGTTTTTATTTCAATTTTTTTTGGGGGAAGCCAAAAGTTCAAAAATTCAAATAATTTGTAAGCTAGAAAGAAAAGTTGCCCATCCATTAGACCCTAATAAAAACAAAATAAATAGACAGTTATTATTTTTGTACAATTACTACATAAATTTAGTAGTCATTAACTGCATTAGACGTTACGAAAAACTTTAGTGACGGGTGGTACAACACCCATGCAAATACAAAAAAAAATTGAACTGATTTTTTCATCATCATGCATGCTACTTAGCGAGACGACTCTCGCTTTCATTATAAAATAAGGTATAACGCTTAAGTCTCATCTCCAACAACAACAAAAAGATTAGATCTAATGGAAACCCATTTCCTAGTTTTATCTCTCGCTTTCTTCTTTCTCATTTCTCTAAAACTTTTGTTTGGTAAACTGCATATCAAGTTTAACTTACCACCAAGTCCGGCAAGACCACTGCCTTTGATTGGACACCTTCACCTACTCAAGCAGCCGCTCCACCGTACATTCCTAACCTTCTCTAAGTCCCTCGGCGGTGCTCCAATATTCTCCCTCCGCCTCGGAAACTGTCTCGCGGTTGTCGTCTCCTCCTACTCCGTCGCTGAAGAGTGCTTTACTAAAAACGACATTGTTTTGGCTAACCGGCCAGAGTTCATTGTCGGAAAACACATTGAGTACAACTTCACCACTATGACCAGTGCGCCTTATGGTGACCACTGGAGAAACTTGCGCCGTATCAGCACTCTCGAGATCTTCTCGTCACACAAGCTCAATAGCTTCTTATCTGTTCGTACGGACGAGATCCGACACTTGCTACTGCGTCTCTCCAAGAACTCTCAACATGTATGTGAGCTTTTACGTATCAGTATTTTACAGGAGCATGTACATAGATTAAATTATAGAGCTCAATTAATATACATAATTCAAAATTAATGGTCTTCCTAAACCAGGACCATGTTCAAGTGCTACAATCAGACCCTGACTTGAGACTTCCAATGCTCTATTTAAAAAAAAATAAAAACTACAGATTAACTGATGCTTTTCATAAACTGTACCAACAAAAAAAAAAATTAGTTTTAAAACCACAGTTTTATGATGTACAATTTTTAGACTAAAATTCTAATGAAGTAAAATTCATCCAAAATGTTTACTGATTCTATCTAAGCAGATTTCTTTATTTTATCAACTGTTTTCATTCTCTAGTTACACAATATATTTCATTGTCATATCAATATATATATATATATATATATGTATTTATTTATCTTTTTGGAAATGAAAACCCCATAAAATGAAGGGCCATTAAGATGTTTCAGTGTACAAGCCCAGCTCTGGTTACAGTTTCAGATGTTGCTTCGGTACTATATATAACACCATGCAAAGGAATTCTAATAGGAACAAAATGTTTCATTTCAAGCTTATCTTCATGGTAATGACTTTGTTTATTTTAATCTAATGAAAGGTTTGCCCAAAAAGGAACTCTAATAGGATTTTCGTATGATCTCAAAATGTTTATATATTCTGAACAATTTGAGAACTGATCATATGTTTGTGTGTTCCACTTATGAATCAGGGGTTTGCGAGGGTGGAGATGAGATCATTGTTTATGGACTTGACTATAAATAACATCCTTAGAATGATGGCTGGGAAACGATTCTATGGTGACGGAACAGAGCAAGACGACAACGCGCGGCGAGTGAGACATCTGATTGACGAGGTGGTGGCCAAGGCAGGCGCAGGCAATGCTAACGATTATATCCCAATCTTGCGTTGGTTCACAAATTTTGAAAAACAGGTCAAGGAGTTAGCTGGCCGAGTCGATGAGTTCTTACAGAGTCTGGTGGATGAGAAACGTGCTAATAAAGAAAAGGGCAACACTATGATGGATCACTTGCTTTCTCTCCAAGAAATGCAGCCTGATTATTATACAGATGTCACTCTGAAAGGAATCATAATAGTAAGTATTGAGAATTATACGGGTTGTGTGACACAACAACAACACTAGCACAAAACACTATATGCTATGTCTTGGTCTTGAGAAATCCATTTTTAATATGTAAGAACACTAACTAAACTTTATAAGTTATAGCCATTGATTGATTCTTGATTTTAATTATACAGGTTATGATTCTTGCTGGAACTGAAACATTAACAGGGACGTTAGAATGGGCCATGTTGAATTTGTTGAATCATCCAGAGGTATTAAGGAAAGCAAGAACCGAAATCGATACCAAGATCGGTTTTGACCGGTTAATAGATGAACCGGATACTAAAAGTCTTCCTTATCTCCAAGGGATTGTGTTGGAGACCTTACGTCTTCACCCGGCAGCTCCGACACTTGTGCCCCACATGACATCAGACGATTGCATGTTGGCAGGGTACGATGTTCCACGTGGGTCAATGCTATTGGTAAACGTTTGGGCTATGCATAGAGACCCATCTGTATGGGAAGATCCAGAAATGTTCAAGCCAGAGAGGTTCGAAAATGAAAAGGAAAAGCAAAAGTTGTTGTCTTTTGGGATCGGACGACGAGCTTGTCCCGGGGTCGGGCTAACTCATCGGCTAGTGACCTTGGCTCTCGGATCGATGGTTCAGTGTTTTGAATGGGAGAGAACTGGAGAAGAGTATATTGAAACTAGAGAAGCACCCATGATGCGTCCAGCGACTCCCTTGCTAGCCATGTGTAAAGCTCGTCCCATTGTCCATAAAACTCTCGATGCTTTTGCTTGAATGTTGTAATTTTGCTTGAATGTTAATTTGTCTTTTATGTTCGAAAATAATATAAGATCATGTTTCTGGTTCTCGGTGTTATATATTTTTTTCTGTTTATGAGTTGATACGTTTGTTTTTTTATTGGCTAATTGGGTAAACATATAACACATTTACGAGACACAAAATACTCAAACATCATACAAATACTATAAACAAACGATCTCAAAATATATTTTGATCATAAAGAAATAAAATTCGATAACATAAATCAAGTTACTACATCAAAAGTGAAAAAATCAAATAAAACCAAATTCGAATAAAGAAAAATTTATCTTGCCAGAAGAAACCAAACAAACATAATAGATAACAGTAGGGATGAATGACTAAGTCAAATTTGGAGAGCATCGTAAGGTAAAGATTAGTTAGAGAGAGAGACGAAGACTTGAAAAGTCCACTCGAGTCTTCTTCCAATAATCTCAATTCTTTGTTACAGTATCTTTCAATCTCATCTTCTTCCTCAATCCTCTTCCACACCAACCACATGTTTCTTCATCTATTGACTCTCTTTATTTCTCTCTCTCTCTAGATTTTTTCTATCACAACTATGGAGAAACTCTGTTTTAGATACTCTGTTTCTCTCTTCATGACAATTGTAGCTATTGTTCTTCTTCTTCCACGTCACACTCTTTCCGCTACTTCTCCATACTCTCGTCCCGAGAAGTTCTACGTCAACTGTGGGTCGGATTCTAACATCACCTATGGTGGTCGGACCTTCGTCGGAGATATGATCTCCGGTGGTAACTCCCTCTCCTTCAGCAGTAAAGGAACCGAAGCCATCAACCAATCCGGACCGGGAATCTACGGGACGGTGAGGATATTCAGACGCCCTTCTTCTTACAACCTCCAACTCGATTCTGTCGGTCTACACTTTGTGCGTCTCCATGTCTCCTCTCGGACAGACCTTTTAACTTCTCGCTTCACCGTCTCCGCCACTTCTGGCTCCACTCACCACTTCAAAAGTTTCTCGGTTCAGAACTTCACCGAGACTCCACGAGTAGAGGAGTTTCTCCTGATGATCAACTCGCGGAAACTCGAAATCCGGTTTGTTCCTGAACCTACCTATGTAGCTCTTGTCAACGCCATCGAAGTGTTCTCCGCTAATAACGACCTCGAGATTACGCCCGAGTCCGACAAGAATCTCCATACGGTTTACAGATTAAACGTAGGAGGGCAGAAAGTTACTCCTGAAAACGACACCTTGGGACGTACCTGGTCGCTAGACGACGACTTCCTCTACCAAAGAGATGCTGCGAGAAACAATAGAACAGCGCAACAGCCTAACTACGATTCGGGTTCGGCCACGGAGTACACAGCGCCTGCTTTCGTCTACCAGACGGCTAAAGCAATCAACCGCAGCTCGAGCGACCAAACGGATATGTTGATGAACGTTACTTGGTCGTTCAAGGTGAAAAATAAAACAAAGCATTTCATCAGGGCTCACTTCTGTGATATCTTGAGCGGTTCGCAAAGCCCCGACTCCGATTTTTATCTGTATGTGAACGGGCGAGTGAGGAAAAACGTAAATCCTTCAGAGCAGATTAGGCTGGTCACTCCTTTTTATATCGACGTCGTGGACGTCTCTGATGGGTCTGGACTCTTGAATGTTAGCATAGGTACTAAGGAGCCCCGTAAGGATGCTGGTTTTCTTAACGGTCTGGAGGTGATGGAGTTTCTGAACAAATCAGATTCTTCGGATAAAAGTAGTTCCCTGGTTTACATCATTATTGGTTGTGTTGCTGCTGGTTTGGTCTTGGTCTTGAGTTTGTTGCTTATGGTTTTCTTGAAACGGAGGAGATCGAAGAAGAAGAAGAAGAAACCAGAGGAGGAGGCAACTGTATGGTCTCCTGTGGAACTGTACAGAGGTGGGAGTTCCGACAATAGACTATTCGATCCGGTGTATAATTCGCCATTACGCACCAATAGACCTTTCGATCCGGTCCATAATTCGCCACTACGCAACCTAAACTTAGGCTTGAAGATTGCATTCGAGGACATTCGGAGAGCTACAAACAACTTCGACCCCCAGTGGTTGATCGGGAAAGGCGGTTTCGGAGACGTTTACAAAGCCATTCTTCCGGATGGAAGCAGGGCAGCCATCAAGAGAGCGAAGACCGGTTCAGGACAAGGGATACAAGAGTTTCAAACCGAGATCCAAGTCTTGTCAAGAATCCGGCACAAACACCTCGTTTCTCTAAAAGGCTACTGCGACGAAAACGCGGAGATGATCCTTGTCTACGAGTACATGGAGAAAGGTACGCTTAAAGAGCATCTCTACGGCTCGGATATGCCTTCGTTGACGTGGAAACAGAGACTAGAGATATGCATTGGAGCAGCCAGAGGATTGCATTATCTCCACAGCGGCTCGGAGGGAATCATCCACAGAGACGTCAAATCAACAAACATACTACTAGACGAGAACAACGTCGCCAAAGTTGCGGATTTCGGGCTCTCGAAGCTCGCGGTCCGCGAACAAGATCCGGTCAATATCAGCATGAACATCAAAGGGACGTTCGGTTACCTCGACCCGGAGTACCTGCAGACGCACATCTTCACGGAGAAATCGGACGTGTACGCGTTCGGAGTCGTACTCCTGGAGGTTCTGTGCGCGAGACCTGCTCTCGCGCACGACCTTCCGCACGAGGAAGTGAACCTCGCGGAATGGGCGTTGTTCTGCCTATCGAAAGGGATAGTCGACGAGGTTTTAGATACGAAACTGATTGGTCAAATAGAGGCGAGTTCTTTGAGGAAGTTCATGGAGATTGTGGAGAAGTGTTTAAGGGACTGCGGCGAAGAGAGGCCGAGCATGGGGGACGTGATCTGGGATCTTGAGTATGTTCTGCAGCTTCACATGACGCCGGTTCAGAGAGAGCCTCACGAGGATAGCACCATGACGATCTCGGGCGTGGGAGGTGGAAACTCGTTGGTGGTTCCGAGGTTGATGGTGAGTGATTCGTTTAGCGAAAACTCGTTTGTTCAGAAGAAGAGCAGCGATGGAGATTCATCCGAGACTCAGGTTTTCTCCCAGTTGAAGATCTCTGAAGCAAGATAAAAAGGCTTTGCGTTAACCGGGTTTCCCAAACTTACCGTGTCCATACCGGTTAACCGGTATGGAAATCTTATCCAATTTGTCCGTTTGGAATTTATAGATTTAAAAGTTGATAAAAAAATATTATAGATTTAAAAAGTGATGAAATATTTTTCAAAATTTTTTTTGTGTAATGATTGGAGTTTTTTTCTTCTTTCACAAATGTAATGATTTTAGTTATTATATTTCATGAACTCTATTTAACAAAAATAATATGAATTGTTTAACAGAATTAGCTATTGTCACTATTTTTTTCACCAATTAGATCGATAAAGCTCGATCTATAGTCAATCTTATAATGTAGAAAACATGTTTTTGTAGAATCGAATCGAACATTAGACCATTTAGTAAACTCACCTTCTCCAACTTCTTTTATTACTATTGGAAATACTTCATAATATATTTTTAAAATTCAAGTTACTTATTTTAGTAACCGTTTGGTTCAACTTTTGTAAAATCATGAGCTGAAGTTTGTTTCAGACAAACTAATTGGAAAAAACTTAAAATATAATACTTTTATTAAAAATTCCAATTACTCATTTTAATGAACATTTGGTTCAAATACTGAAACAAAAATCCGGTTATCGCCGGTTTAATTCAAAGCAGAAGCATAGTCGTCAGGTGGTTGACTGGTTGTTGATTTCGGCGATGAACAAGTCCACATTCCGAGCCGACGAACCACCAGGCTCCAACGCCGATGTCGCTGCATTCTTCAGCTCCATCGCTTTCCTCCTCATATCCTCCGCGGCGGGTCCTTCCGTGACAGCCTCAATGCACCTCTCAACCTCCGCGACCTTAAGCTCGCCGTCCACAGCGTCATCCCTCATCCTCACTCCCATTCCGAACACATCCACAAGCAATCTCGCGTCAAGCGGCTGATCGATCCAACTCGGGTACGCCACCACCGGAACACCTGTCGCCACCGTCTCTATCGTCGAGTTCCACCCACAATGTGTAACAAAACAAGAGATCGCCACGTGGCTCAATATCCTTTCTTGAGGACCCCACTCGATAACGACCCCTTGTTCTCCTTGAACCATCTCTTGCAAAACGCTGACGTTTTGAGCGTTCTCCTTAGGTCTAATCACCCAGAGGAATGAAACTCCTCTGTTTCTCAGAGCCGTCGCTATGCTCTCGACTTGATTAACCGAAGATTTGAGCAAGCTTCCGAAAGATATGTAAACAACCGAAGACCTAGCTTGCTTGTCAAGCCACTCCATGCAATCACCATTATCTACGGTTTTCTCTTCATCAGCTCCCATTAGAAATGGAGAAACCAAAGGACCGATAGGCATTACCGGTTTCAACTCGGACATCGAATCGATTATCTCTGACTCGAGTTCGTGAAATGTATTAACCAAAACCCATTTCACATTTTTCAAGCACTCGACGAAATCCACCATTAGGTTATTTAGGTGACTTCCTGCAGAAGGCAAGAGAAATGAAGGGAGATCTCCAACTTCCAACATTGGCAAACCTGGTAACTCAACGGTTTGTGTCAGATCTTCGAGATTGTCGGGGAAAGTGTTTGTCTTCATGTAGTAACGGTAATAAACCGAGAAAGCTCCACAAGCTTCGATCCAGAGGAGTGCACAAGGGATGTTGTGTGCAGCTGCAACACTTGGAACCCATGGAGCAAATGGCACGGTGACCATGCAAGAGAATCTCTTTGATTCGACGATTTCAGACAAGTTCTTGGCTCCGACATTTCTCAACGAGACGATGAGAGAATCTGCATCTCTTGGGTCGTCTTTAGGTAGACCGTCGGGAAAGAAAGCGAGGTCCACCGGGCAAGGTTGTTCATCTTCTGCGGCGGTCGAGAGGAGGTCACGGGCTTGCTCGGTGGTGGCGAGAGTGAAGTGTAGGTTCGGTCGTGAGAGAAGTTTGGCGAATTTGAGCATTGGTTTGAGGTGACCTTGGTACGGTAGGGCTACCAATAGAACATGTGTTTCTTGACTCTCAATACTTCCCATTATTACTTCTTTTTAGTAATAACTAATAACTTAAGAGGTATTAGACTTTGAGTTTTGTATGAACTTGTGAGCTGTAATTGGAGTAGTATATATAACAATGGTTATCTATTGATAGATTTTGGTCAATGAGGATATTAACTATTAAGTGAGATTTTGGTAAGGAAATCTACTTTTTGTTTTTGAACTGGAAAAAAAATAAAATTTACCATCTTACCTCAATTCAAACTTGTAAACATGCTGGAAAAAGAGCAAGTTCTACAGTCATAAGTCTTTAAATTAATGCGGCATAAGTTTAACAATAATTTAATTTGGTTAGGAATGGGCCATACTGACGAAATAAATACTGGTCAATATTCAAACTTATTTTTTCTGTGTTTTGTAAAATTATTGACAAAAAAGCATTCTTACCCATTTTGTTAATATATATGGCCATTGGTCAATGGTCATTTGGGTCCAATTATAGTTAAGTATATTACGTGTTACATGCCATTCATGAACAACTAACCATCACATGCATTAATGTGTTAATTACCTCTATAGTTAAAGTTACCATGATACCATCCCATCATATAGACAATATTGTTGCATCTTTGACTGTAACTAGTTAATTTCAAGAGAATGTGATGAAAAGAAAATGAATTATTATTTTAGAAATGAATAAAAAATGAAGTAGAAAATGAAATAATATTAGTGGAATAGTGAATCTCTTCATTGTACCCATTTATAGTAAAACAAAAAAGATAATTTTAATAAGAACTATTTATAGATTGGAATACGTAGAACTTTATTATAAGTAATTTATTATATGAGCTAATGGAGTGATGCATTTCAAATATATCTATAGTAGAAAAAGGGTTTGATTGCAACTTTTAATCAATTTGTTAGCTCAGCCCTAGTACCTTTTAAACTTTAGACCCAACTACATTCACTCATTAATTAGGTTGAATAGCAAGTATGAAACAGAAGAGACCGAATTGCAAATCAGTTGTTCCTCTTAGAACATTTTAGTCCAATTTTAACATGTGTTTAGCATTGTTTATTTATGTAACAGTCCTTAATATATAAACTAAAAAAATGTTTAAAATAATTGGAGTTGAAATACAGATGCACTGCAACTGCGATTGCGAAAGAGTAAAAAGGCGATGATGGAGACAAAACTTTTAATACTTAAACGAACAGGCACAAAGTATTCAAATACAAAAAATATATGCAAGACATATACAGTTGTAATTTGGTTAAAGGCAAAAAAAAAATTTAAAAGTAGATTATTCTTATTGATGGGTTGGCTTTGGTGCTAATTTTTTATTTAATCTTATTGATTATAATATTAATTTAATGTAGATTACATCATTTATAAAACAGATCCGACAGATTAAATACAAAGAGAAACGGATTAAATAAAGTACAACTGATGACAACGGACTTGTAACGAGTCAAATGGTTGTGATATCTCTGACGAACGAGTCCAAATTTTGAGCCGAAGATCCACCAGGCGCCATCGCCAATCTTGCAGCCTGCTTAAGCTCCGTTGCTCTCTTCCTCATACCCGCCGCCGCAGTTCCCTTTGTCACAGCCTCAATGCATCTCTCTACCTCTGTGACTTTAAGCTCGCCGTCTACGGCGTCGTTTCTCATCCTCACACCTATCCCGAACACATCCACCAGCAGTCTTGCGTCAATCGGCTGATCCGTCCAGCTCGGGAATGCCACCACCGGAACACCAGCCGCCACCGTCTCTATCGTGGAGTTCCAGCCACAATGTGTAACAAAACAAGAGATCGCCACGTGGCTCAATATCCTTTCTTGAGGACCCCACTCAATAACGACCCCTTGTCCTTCTTGTACCATCTCTTGCAAAACGGCGACGTTTTGGGCGTTCTCCTTAGGTCTAATCACCCAGAGAAATGAAACTCCTCTGTTTCTCAGAGCCGTCGCTATGCTCTCGACTTGATCCACCGAAGATTTGAGCAAGCTTCCGAAAGATATGTAAACAACGGAAGACCTAGCTTGCTTGTCAAGCCACTTCATACAATGATCATCAGCTTTCCACATATCCAAATTTTCCCCATCTAGGGTTTGGTCCTGATTAGCTCCCAACAGAGAAGGAGAAACTAGAGGACCTATTGGGATTATAGGTTTGAGATTCGACATCGACTCGATGATCTCTGATTCGAGTTCGTAAAACGAGTTCACCAAAACCCATTTCACATATTTCAAACAATCTGCGAACTCTGCCATGAGCTTATAGAAGTGACTTCCTTCACAAGGCAAGATAAACGAAGGGAGATCTCTCACTTCCAACAATGGTAAAGACGGTAGTTTCACTGTCTGATTCATATCTTCGAGATTGTCGGGAAAAACGTTTGTCTTCATGTAGTAACGGTAGTACACCGAGTAAGCTCCACAAGCTTGGATCCAGAGGATCGCACAAGGGATATTGTGAGCTGCTGCGACGGCTGGAACCCATGGGGTAAAAGGAGAAGAGATGATGCAAGAGAATCTGTTTTCACCAATGATCTTAGACAAGTTATTTCCTCCGACATTTCTCAATGACTCTAGGAGAGTTGGTTCGGCTCTTGGGTCGTCTTTAGGCAGACCGTCCGAGAAGTAAGCGAGATCCACCGGGTTACATGGGTTGTTTCCGGTGGTGGTGGCGGCGGCGGAAGAGAAGAGGTCACGGGCTTGATCAGTGGTGGCCAGGGTGAAGCGGAGGTTTGATCGTGAGCTATGTTTGGCGAATTTGAGCATTGGATTGATGTGACCTTGCATTGGTAGTGTTACCATTAGAACATGAGTTTCGTGACACTCGGAACTTCCCATGATGACGTATAATTATTGTTTTTCTTTGAGGTATTAGAGATTTTAGAGTTATATTTTGATTGTCAGTTGAAATTAAAAGTAGTATATATATATATTTGATGATTTGTTAGTGATAGAATTTGCTTCATAAAGACATTATATGAAATTGTGGTAAGAAAATCCATCCATAGTAATTGCTAATCCACAAAAATGTTAAACTACGTCAGTTACAAATCTTTTTTTTTGGGTGAACTTTACACATCACGATTTGTCAGTTACAAATCTTATCTTAAACTAAAACTTCTTTTTTGTAGTGTGACACGTGACAGAACTATAATTATCATATTTTTATTTGTGTCAAAAAACTTTGTGAGATTTATAACGTTTGTTTAGTACGTATGTTTTCTTACTTAATATAGTATCTTAATTTCATCAAAAAAATATAGTATCTTAATTTATTAAATATAAAAATTAATTAATACTAAAAGAAAATACTACAAAAGTACTAAAATACAAAATATATAAGAGAAATAATATTATACTTTGTGTTTTTTTTTTTGCTAAAAATCATTATAAATTTGTTGCAGTGTCAGAATTAGGAGTGTTAATATTTCTAATGTTTGGTTATCAGTTCAGAAAATTATTTACTTATATGATTGACAAAAGAAATTGGGTATGTTAACACACAACATAACTGTAATTTATGGATTTTACAGGTGTCAATTTATATAGAATCTTAGCTAATTAACTAAAGTTGGATATATTTATATCAACATGACACATAACAGATTTGTAGTTCATCACGTTATGACGTATGTTAAAAATGTGTGATTATTATAATACGTGTTAATATTATTTCCTTTATAGCAAAGTCCTTAATAGTAAGTAAAAATACAGTAAAATTTTCTTTATCAAGAAAATATGGAAAAAAAAATTCTTAAAAGAAAAATATACAAAGATAACATTCATAAATTGGTCCGGGTATATTTTTTCTTTTATAAATATAACTAAACATTTTAAATATATGATTTATATCTTAGTGTTATATATTGTATGACTCTCTTATCTTATTTTTAAGTTTTTTATTCAACATAATTCATATATAATTATTTGTTGTATGCATTAAACTTGTTATTAATTATTATTACATACTAAATTCGGTACAATAAGTTTATAATTTGAAATAATTAAATAGACAATTACGTACAAAATATATTTTTTCTAATTTCAACAGTTTGCATACAATACATTTTAAAATTTTATTTAGTTATACTATAAATTGATATTTGTTTAGAATAATTTATGTTTTATATTTTATTTTAAAAATAGACTTTAGCATCTATCATTTTAGTATATTGTATAATTTTATAAAGTAAATACATTATTCTATTTAAATAGTCCAGTTCTATTATTTTAATAAATTTTATGCATAACAGCATCTATATAATACTATTTTAGTAATTTTATCGATATATGATGTTTTTTGATGTTATAGTATTAAGTTATTATTAAGTTTTCTGATTTTTAATAGAATTAAGATTTCAAAGCATTATACTATTATAATTTTTACACAATATTTTATTTTCGTGTTGCATTTCAAAAACATTATATTTGAGAACCTATTATTTTATCTTTAGTAATTTTTTTTTTAATTTATCATAATGAGTATGGAATATTTATTTTAAAATTATATATCTAGTCAATAGGAATTTGGAAAATAAGACAATCATTTTTGAGTTTGGAAGACTTTTGAATCTTCTTTTTACTAAATTAATGCATTGTTTTATTTAAAATATATTGGAAATTTCAGTAATTTTCATATTTTCAATATTTTTTTGTTATAAGGGTAAATAAACAATAAATTTATTGTTATAATTGATTGATTATTAATATTTTTTTTAAATAAATATTCAAATTTTAAAGTTTTATAATAGCATAATTTTTAAATAATACATAAATTAAATGTTAGTTATATACTTTATTTTGTAAATAATTACCTTTAGATGATATATTGTTGGGAGTTTCAAAATAAATAAAATAATAATATATAATATTTTGTTGTGAGTTACAAAAATATAAGTTAACAATTATTTTTTTTATAAAAATATTACATGATTTACAAATTTTAACCCATTTTAACAGTGAGTGATATTTATTTAAATGAAAGCAGTTTTAAAATATAGTAGGTTACTTTACTAATTTAATTTAATTTTGTTACATCTATTGCGTATATAACTTTAATTTAATTTAATATAGATTATTATTTTAAAATTTATAAAATATAGCGCATAGTATTATTTTAATTCAAATTAATTTGTAATTCTATTTAAATACAAACTAATAAATACTTATTTTATAAAAATATATAAAAAATTTGACATAAAAATATAATAAAAAAATATAATTTGATTCATGTTCGATGCCTTTAGAAATGTGTAAAAAAAAGATGTAACAATTTTTATAAGGGTGTAAAATATTACATGATTTACAAATTTAACTCATTTTAATAGTGAGTGATATTTATTTAAATGAATGCTTTTTTTAAAAATAAAATAGGTTACTTTGATAATTTAATATAATTTATAAATATAGCGTATAATTTTATTTGAATTAAAATTTATAACTATATTTAATCACGAAATTAAGAAATATTTATTTTATAAAAAATATTTAAATTTTTTGGTAAGATTTTGTTAGATTTTTTTCTCAACAGATTTTGTTATATTTAAATTGATATTATTAATATCTTTATTAATTATTAAAATATTTTTGAAATTATATATTTTTAGTTAGTTAATGTAAATAATCAAATATGTCATATTAAATAATTAATGAAATAGTCAAACATGATTTTTGTACATTTTTTTTTTTGTACTTCTCTTTTAATATAAAAGATGCTATTTGATTATGTGTATCTGCAAAATCTATCAAGGTGGCAAAATGAAATTTACTATATATTAGAACAAAATATCTTCATTCACATGGATATGAAGAGGAGTAAAAAAGTATATTTCAAACTAAACTTTACTGGTTGAATTTTTAAAATTTTTAGAATAATGTCTATTTTAAGTGAAATTGCACTCAATAACGTTCAAAAATATTATAATTAAAAATCAAAATCAATGATATATTCTTAATATGTAATGAAAAGGGCAATTGTCAATAATAGCACCTTTGAAGTTTATGTCTCAAAAATAGCACTAGAAGGAGAAAGTCACAAAAATGACATTCATTAAAGGATAAAATATCTCTAATACTCTTGGTTTAAAATTAAATAAACAAACAAAAATTAATAAAAATAAATAAAATAAAAATGAAAAAAGAATTTTTTTTTTATATAGTTTCAGATTATATGTTTTCAGATTCAAAATTTTATAAATTTTTTTTTTCGATTTTTTTTTATATTTTTTTTTTTCAAATTTTCTTTTTATAATTTAAAAATACTTTTTGAAACTGTTTTTAAAATTTTTATTTTATAAAATTTTAAATCCTAATTCCAAAACCCCACCCCTTAACTCTAAACCCTAAAGTTTGGATTAATTAACTCAAGGGGTATAAGTGTATATTTACCTCTTTAATGAAACCTATTTTTGTGACTTTGAGCCTTGAGTGCTACTTTGTGAATATAAACTTGGTTTGGTGCTATTCTAGTATTTTTCTCTAATGAAAATTGGTAACTTCATAAATTGATCCATTATTAAAAAAATGCATTGGATGACCAACAAAAATATATAATATCTAACTATTTTATTTGGTACACCATGATATAATATATAAAATTACCATCATATCCTTTTATTTCAACGACATGACCATAACTAACTATTAATTAGATATTAAATAATTATTCAGTAATTTATGAAAATTAAATCATGGATTAATATACTTCACATATTTACACTGTTTAAGAATAATGTAAACCAGTTTCTTTGTGAATCTCAAAGACTAACGACGGCGATACAATTAGATGGAACAACGATAGGCACAAATAAAAGGAAGGTAATGAAGCAGAGGCGACACACAGATGACGACGTCGGTGAGGATGAAGCCGGCGAATCTAAAAGCAGAGAATCTTGATTCAAAGGCGGCAAAAATGAGTAAAGAAAAAAAATTGGTCTTCGTCATATCACCAACTGTAAGCTCCTTCGATGTCGCTGATCTAAGCATTTTTGTTGCTATTAATTTTTCCTTCATCACCTTTTTTTTGTACATATGCTCTCTTCACCGTGACTCAGAGATGACGGTGGGTTGAGGCAGAAAGAGAGGAAATTGTTATCCCTGTAAATTTATTTAGGTATTACTATTTTATAATTTGAGGCATTTAATATATTATTTCTAGACCATTTGATAATTTTATTTATGTGTACTATACTATTTATCATGTTCAGTCTATTTATATTTATATTTTCATTTGTATACAATATTTCAAAATATTTATTATCTATACCATTTGTTTATGTATTAATTAGTAGTTCAATACTATTTTACATGTGATGATCTTTTTGATAATTTGCGGATGATTTGTTACGTTGTTTCCATCAACATGTCCTTATCTTTTGGAAAGTTACACATTCAATCCGATAGTTGTATAAATATGAGGTTAAAAATTGAGCTTTATCGAAGGTAAATGTTTACGATTAACTGGACATCATAGTTATGTATATATTAGACCATCTTCAACCTCAATTTCTGCTGGCCATATTTGCACTCGTCGATGTCATCTCTTGCGTTCTCTATCACCTGTACTTAGAAACAATAAGCGTATATTTGGACAAATGTGCTGAAATGTTGTTAGATTAGTAACATCGAATCAAAGCTATTTTCTTAATTTTAATTCCAAAATTAGTTAGTTGGCAACCCGTTATTATTTACCTAAGATTTTTGCTTTTTCACTCGAGTACAGGCCAAATTTTTTATAACAATTGTTTTGAAAAACACTTTAATTTCAAAGGTTGAGTAATCAAAATCCACTTCGCTCATGATTTTTCAAAGGATGCTACTTTGAATGGAAATAAAACAACAACGTGAGAAACAAACAAAAAAGTAGGCAGATTGGTGTTTGAACTTTTGAAACATCGATCAAGTTTGATATAGTTGACTCAGACATATCCAAACGATACTAATTTTCAACTGAAAACTATTTTGACTGTTAATTGGATATTGACTTTTTCTATGATATTAATTAATATCTGTGATTTTCATATAAATGTTTTTTTCATATAAATATATTATTCAAACTAATGAGTACTCACGTTTATTATACAAAATATAATGCGTTACATAAAAATTATAATTAATTAGATTTTGGTATATATATTGTTAATTGAAATTAGTATATGCATTATAAATTGATTTAAAGTAATCATCATTTTCATTTTCCTTGATTCTAAATTATTTAATTTTATAAAAACTGAAATAATAAAATAAAATAACAAATAAAATATTTATAATACTAGAAATAATAAAACTGAACAAGAGTAAAAATATATCTTGATTCCTTAACACATTGAGTTTTCCACATAAGAGATGCATGCGGCTGATACAGTTCCCATTGTCTGCACTACAGTCATCCATAGCAAGTTTAATGGAAATTTCCAGCCAAGATATGAAAAATGGCGTGGTATAGATATATTATCCGATGCCATTCAACCACTAGTTTGGTTTTATGGAGGTACAAGTCTTTGTAGATGAGTGTTTCCATAATCCAATTGGACCACTTGACCATTTCCTTGTTCCCAAATCTGTTTTCAGGAAGTCATAGGCTAAAGGTATGAGTTTTAAGGACGTTTTGTCGCTTTATATAATATAGAATTTTTTAAAAAAAAATTATAGGCCAGGATATACATCAAATAATATAATATACACTTTGATCAAAAATAATATAATATACACTATATATGACTTCCCAACATCTTTTATATGATCTACAACTAAAAGTCTGCTCCAAACAATCAGAGAGAAAATCTATTTCTTCAGCCAGGAAAAAAAAACTAATCTCCATTCCTCCTTGATGGCTTTTGTATTCTTCAAAATTATATTATTTGAAAAATATAAGGCGACCAAGAACAAGAAGCAACCTCGGTGTCTTCCCAGGAAGTAGCGCTCTGTTGAATTCTAAACTTATGAAGTCAAAACTTTTAAAAATGCATACTTTTCTTCTCCTTCAAGGCTCTCCACACCATTATATATTCCAACTCCAAGTTCACAAACTCTTCACAACAAATTTCATCATTTCGATTTGACTAGTGAAAATATACATATACAAAAAAGGACAAAGACTTTCTGTTATAATTACTCAGAAGCGTCTAACAGAAAATTATAAATCATGATGAACAAAGTTGTTCTGAGTTCGATTCTGTTTTTCATGTTGGTGGGTTCGGTTCTTGTAGTGGAGGCTCGTCCCTTGGGTTTAACGAAGGCCGAAGAGAAGCTAGTGGCTAAGTTCTTCGATGGTTTATCACTTAGAGCGATCAAGGAATCGGGTCCTAGCTCCGGTGGTGAGGGTCATAAGGTCGTGGATCGCAGTGAGCCGCTTGTATATGTTAAGCAATCCGGTCCCAGCCCGAGCGGACCGGGTCACTAACTAAGGAACCCGTGGTTCCAGAGTTCCTATCGGACTGGTTAAAGTGGCCAGATTACTTCTTTCGTTTCTTTTATTTGTTATACTTTTCAGATTAGTTGTAGACTTGTAGGTAAGAATTTTTCTTTACCTACCACTACCATACAATGATGGAGGACAACATTCTAGGAAATCAAGAATTAGTAGAACCTCAATTTATTCTCTGTTGACTTTTTTGGATTATGGAAATTTATTTTAAACAGTTTACAATGTAATAAAGTTCATTGATTATTTTCACTGATATAATAAATTCATTTAAATTTATGTTAAGGGTAAAAAAGATAAATACATGTAATGGTCTCTCCGTTTCATTTAATTGTCGTTTTAGGTTTGATACACAGATTAAGAAAATATTTAAATTCTAACGCCAAACTCTGGTCAGTAATTCCCAACAGTCTACTTCCATCATGGATTCTTGGCCACCAGCGCCCATCGAAAATTCCTTACCGCCAACTTCAGTTGACAAAATTAAAATATTTTTATAAAGAATATTTAATTTTTTTTTCTATAATATTAAAACCCAAAAATATTTAATATATTAATAAAAATCATAATTAAATTAAAATTAAATAAACATAATTTTGGTTAATTGATATGTTTAGTAAAATCAAAAGTGTAAACATTAAGGTTTAATGTTTATGATTTAATGTTTAGAGTTGAAGACTTAAAAATTAAATAAGTTTTATATGTTATAGGTTTAGTGTTTGGGGATTAAAATTATAATTTTCTAATTAAATTGTATGTTTGATACAATTTTTTTTTCTATTTATACTTTATGGTTTATATTTTAATTTATAGTTTAATCAATTTAGAATTTATAATTCAGGGTTTGGATGATGACAAAAGAAAACATTTAGGCTTTGGAGCAATGTGAAGTTTAGAGTTTAATTTTATGATATTGGATTTTAATTTTAAATTATTAAATTATTAAATTTGGAATTTAAAATATAAAATATAAAATTTGATGTTTATATTTATGACTTGGGAGATAGGGATTATGTTTAGTGTTTGCGATTGGAGTATAATATTTATGGTTTAGATTTACAATTTGAACTTAAATTTTGAAAATAATTAAATTTTGACTTTAGATTTAAGGTTTAAAGTTAAATATTAAAAATAGAGTTTTAAGGTTTTTCTTAGGAGTTAAGTTTTAAAAGCATTTTAGGATTTAGGGTTTCACATTAATACAATAAAAACAGTGGCAAAATCGTGGCATTTTGTGGCTATTATTTGTTAGCTACAAAAGTTTGTGACAAAATCTTCACAAAAAAGATATTTTGTAAATTAGCCATGAAAAATTTTGTGACTAAACCCGACAAAAGAATATTTTGGTAGACTGGCCAAGATTTTAGCCATGTTTTATTCTGTGAAAATTTTGTCACAAAACATTCATGGTAAAATCTTGCCATTTTAGCCACGTTTTATTTTATAGAAACTAGGATTCGGACCCCCGCGGTTCGCGGAGGAAAATAAAACATAATTATTATATATAAAAACCTCGAGAGCAAAAATAATTATATATAAAAATGAACATTTTAACATATAATTTTCTGAAACTGTTAGATTAAAGAATGATATTTAACATAATCACTAAATAAAATAAGTCTCTTGACACTCTTTATTGCCTTCTAATAAATTTATATATGAATTTCTTAAAAAATAATAAAATTTTCCATCAGCCGTAAGAATATTCTTATAATAATGTATAAAGACATTTTACATAACTAATAACATTTGAAAGTTTGACTGGCCAGCATAAAGGCAAACATGTAAATTTAATAAATAGTTGGGAATGATATAAAATATAAATTTGGACGATGATAGGGTGCATTTGCGCATTTTTTGGAAGATTATTTCAACATTTGTCAAGTTTTAGAAGAGTAAAACACCTATAGAGTATTCAATTATTATAATTAAGGCTAATATACAATTGATGTAAAACTGTGTTTTCCATATATATTTTATTATCTTTTGATTAATGAATCTCTTTATTAATGTGCACAGTTATTTATATTAAAAAAAAATGTATGATGGTAAAAAGTTTTAAAATATGCAATGCCTATTCCATTTGCAATGGTTGATACAAAATATTGCAATGGTTGATCACGATATATTGCAACTGTTAATCATCTAACTATTGCATTGATACATTTATACAATATTACAAATATGCATCAAGAAAATTAGAATGGTTTACTTTAATTATTTAAATAATGTTAAATATTCTTCTTTGATCCAAACCCTTAATGAGCATTTCCCATTTTTCAAGAGTTAGTGTGTTAGACGTCGACATCACCTATTTCCAAACACAAATATAAAAGCCTCTTCAAGACAACAAAGTATGTTTTTCGGAAAAAGAAACGACAAAGCTAAAAGGAAACAAAAGCCTGACACCGGCCGGAGGTCACTGCGTGATCGTAAGTAGTTATTAGATGCTACGTCTTTTTTCTTGGTATTATACTAAGTACTATTCTGTAGAAGGAATAATATGATAAAATATGTTCATTGTGTCTAAACTAACATGGTTCAGCAAAACTAATATGCTCCTAGGCACACATAAATCAGTTTCTTTAAACCCGTTGTACAGTGTTCTGTTTTTCGAACATTTGACTCAGTGGTTTAAAGAGAATTATTCATCTTTTTCAAATCTCACTGGGTGTTGTTGGTATAATTCTGCCCATACATAGTTAGTTACGCATGCAATTATTCACATTCGTAAAGAGTGAAGGAACATCAATCGAGTTTGGAAACAAATATGAACTTATTGAGAAACAGTGAGCAAATGATTTCGTAGAGAGGAAAGAGGGCGAGAGGAACGTCTATCGATCAGCAGCCCCAAGTGACCAGTGATTTTTTTTTTTGACCGGGTTTGGAAGTGGAGGGAACGGAGAAATAGAAAAATTTCGCAAGAGCTAAGCCAGAGAATCAAAGTTTATGCAAAAAAAAAGTCAACAAGCCAGAGAAAATCTGATGAATAAACTACAAGAAAATTTGCATACTTATACAATCTATTATATTAAGAAGTTTGTGGAAAGAGACTACTCTTAATAAGGCAGATGACGACGGTTAGACAGTTCTGCAGTTCGTGTAAAGCGGTGCCATTTAGGAGCTATGAATTGGTGAACGATGAGGACATAGTTTTATTTGTTTATTTTTTTCCTATAAAAACTGAATGACGTCAATGGTTAAAAAACAGATTGCTATTATCTGTAAAATAAAAGATGATATACTTATCTTAACGTTGTTTTAGGTAAAAAAATATTTCGTAATGTGAATTATTAAGAAAAAACTGCATCGGATTTTTACAAAAAAAAAACAATCTGAGTTCAGATACATACAAGTTTACTACATCTTCTCTGGTTGCCTCATGTAACATAGTTGTCTTAGCTTAAAATCCACAAAATGTTTCTGGACGAAAAAAGAAGAAGAAACAAGCGCTTAAAAAATGTGCAACATTGCGACATAAATATATGAAACCTCCATCACTTTCATATATCTTGAAACCGTGATAAAAGAAAGGTTACCACTGAAGTTAATGGCTAGTGATTTCAAAATACCACAACTTCCTACCCATTTTACGTACTTCCTCTCTCTTTTGCGTCTTCCTCACATGCCCACATCTCTATTGCAATTATGAATGGTGGATGATCGGGAGATAAAATTTGGTTATGTATCAAAAACTTTAATCAGGAATCAGGAAAAGAAAGAGGAAGGATAAACTGGTTATCAAATATATATAAACAGAGAAGAGACGCAAACCAGAAGGGGTCACAACTCCATTAACGGACGCAATGCTTCACTAAGGACACGACACAAAGCAGCGTCTTCGTCAAAAACGTAAGTCTAATCTCAACCCTTAGATAAAAAGGTGCGATAATATCAACCATTGGATTAAATTAAATTTCTAAAAAGATGACATCATCTAAAAAAGATAGAACCCTTGGATTAAATATCCAATCGACATGAACCATTCGATCTTCAATTTTTTTTTCCTATAAAAAATGGGTGACATCAGCGGATACTAAAATTCAGTTTGCTATTATATATAGATTTCATAAATTCTTGCCATAATCTACACATGAATAGTCATATTTTTTAATGATTTTTTTGGTAACATTTTCATGGCTTTTTTAACATTTGCCACGAAATTTTCGTGGCTATACCCGAACATAATTGAAAAACAAGACGAAAACAAAAGGAAATATTTTAAAAACATTTACAAGTGATAAGGAAATGGAACATAAATATGGTACTGGAAATCTTTAAAAATGATTTATCATGTAAAATTATCAAAAAATGCATTTTTTTCCCTGTAAAATGGGATCATTATGAGGCCATTTTACAACATTTTCGTATAATTCCAAATGGCTCCCTTCTCTTTCTTCTTCTTCTTCTTTTTCTTCTTTCCCCTCCCACCAGATCAGAAGTGCAACAGCGGTGAGCTCAAATCCTCGACTATGGAACCAACTGCTTTTACACATTCCTCTTCTCTCACTAGATTCCCTTTCCCTCTCAAAGCCACTCTCCGTCTCAACTCCTTACTTCTTCAACCTACCACTCTTCCCATTCACACCTCTCCCCGCCGATCAGTTCATCTACTGACCAAATCAGCCTGCGAAAACCACAGTCACCATCACCACCACGAGCACGAGCACGATCATCACCACCACCATCATCACCGACATTGTTGTTCCGTGGGACAAACGGCATCGAACTATCCTCAGAAAGTGCTGATCGAGTTCGCTAAGGCTATTGGATGGATTCGATTAGCCAACTTCCTCAGAGAACACCTCCACTTGTGCTGCTCCTCAGCCGTGCTCTTCATTGCCGCCGCGGCTTGCCCTTACTTGATTCCTAAGCCTTACATCAAACCTCTTCAGAACTCCTTCATGATTGTTGCTTTCCCTTTCGTTGGAGTAAAGAATTCTCCCTTCTTTATTTCGTTGAATTAACAAGCTTAGTTGCTATTTGCTAAAGAAAGAAACGGTTTCTCTCTGGTGTTAGATCTCAGCATCACTTGACGCAATTATGGATGTAGCTGGAGGAAAAGTGAACATCCATGTTCTAATGGCATTAGCAGCTTTTGCATCTGTGTTTATGGGAAACGCGTTGGAAGGAGGATTGCTTCTTTCCATGTTCAATCTTGCTCATATTGGTGAGAACTAACTTGTAGTTCTAATTTGGTAGTTTTTAACCCCAACTGAACTCACTTATGAGTTTGATTTAATTTGGTAGTTTTTAAAAATCTTGGTCATTAGGTTCGGCCTTAAAAAAAACATTCTAAAAAAATCATTTTGATTTTAACTAAAATTTCAAACCGAACTAACAAAAAGTTTTAAAATAAACTATCCAAAATAACCATAACTGCCTGAACTTTTAACAAAAATAAATTGAATTCTAACAAAAACAAACAAAAAAAAAACTTTGTAAATTTGGCAGAATTTTCATAAAACAAACTTTTACCGAATATCGAACCGAGCTGAGTTTTTGAGTTGATTCGATTCGGTAAGATTTTGTGCAAACCGCACAAACCTGCACTGGTCGGGTTGAGATTTGAGTATGCATCTTGACATTGTTTTTCTGTAGCTGAGGAATTCTTTACTAGGCGTTCCATGGTCGATGTTAAAGAGTTAAAGGAGAGTAATCCAGAGACTGCACTGGTGATTGATGTGGATAATGACAATGTACCAAACTTCTTTGATTTGTCATACAAAAGCGTCCATTTGCACAATGTAGAAGTTGGATCCTATATATTAGTAGGAACTGGTGAGGTTTGTGAAACCTGTCTCTTTTGCTTTCGATTTCTTCAAAATTCTTAAAACTTTTACCAGCTTAATTTAACTGAAGCTGTTTTCTATTTGTGGTCAGATAGTGCCTGTGGATTGCCAAGTCTATCAAGGTAATGCAACTATAACGGTTGAGCACTTGACTGGTGAGGTGAAGCCATTGGAAGCAAAAGCTGGAGAGAGAGTGCCTGGTGGTGCGAGGAATTTGGATGGAAGAATTATTGTGAAGGTACATACATATAATTTGACTATATGCGTATGTTCTCTAGCTTATTTTTCTTCAATGAACTACATAATCAGGTTATGAAGGCATGGAATGAGTCGACACTAAATAGGATTCTACAGTTGACTGAGGAAGCAAACTCTAATAAACCCAAAATTCAGAGATGGCTGGATGAGTTTGGTGAGATTTACAGCAAGGTGGTGGTTGTTTTATCAGTATCTATTGCCTTCCTTGGTCCAGTTTTTTTCAAATGGCCCTTTCTCAGCACCATAGGTATGTATACAAGTCCTTTCCTTCTATTTTTAAATGGAGTATTGACTTACTTTAAAGTCCCTAAAAATGGTTGATATTTAATGATGTACAGCATGTAGAGGATCTGTTTACAGAGCATTAGGATTTATGATGGCGGCATCACCGTGTGCCTTGGCAGTTGCTCCATTAGCTTATGCTACTGCTATTAGCTCATGTGCCAGAAAGGTATCTTACTAGTATTCTATGTAGTCAAGCTGAGTAAATTGAAGTTGACAAGTTCTTTGCTAGCTCTTTCAGTTCTGACATTGGTTTGTACACATCTTATTATTAGCAATACTGTGCTAAAGTTGCATTGATGTGATCTTCATGTGTAAGTTGTGATCTTTTTATAGGGAATATTGCTGAAAGGTGGACAGGTACTGGATGCTTTAGCTTCTTGCCATACTATTGGCTTTGACAAAACCGGGACCTTGACAACCGGTGGCCTTACATGCAAAGCAATTGAACCCATTTATGGGCATGAAGAAGGAAATAATGCAAGTGTAACACCCTGTTGTATCCCAAATTGTGAAAAAGAAGCATTAGCCGTTGTAGCTGCTATGGAAAAAGGTACAACGCATCCTATTGGAAGGTACTGCATGTTCAAACATCAGTTTTCTTATACGGCTTTGATTATCTCAAATTCTATCATTGTAGTTTATACTAGTAGTTCAGACTTTAAATATGTGTTCATTTAAAACATTCAAACTCAAAGAATGTTGCTAGAATTAGCCAACTTATTATATAACTCGCTGTCAGTAACTGAAGCAAACATTATTTTTGCAGAGCCATGGTAGACCACAGTATTGGCAAGGACCTGCCTTCTGTATCTGTTGAAAGCTTTGAGTATTTTCCTGGCAGAGGCCTTACTGCTACAGTTAACTGTGTTCAGGTACAGGAAATTTATTTACTAGATTATGTTAAATTCATTTAATATTTGCAACCAATCTCCTCTCAATACAACTTTTATTGCTTTGTTATGTAGTCGGTAACTGAAGACAGTAAAGTGCAGAAAGCGTCACT
Source organism: Brassica rapa (assembly GCF_000309985.2). Classification (NCBI taxonomy): domain Eukaryota; kingdom Viridiplantae; phylum Streptophyta; class Magnoliopsida; order Brassicales; family Brassicaceae; genus Brassica; species Brassica rapa. The sequence continues at coordinate 39,276,499 of NC_024803.2, read as the reverse complement.
TGGTTCTGTAGAATTCATCACTTCACTCTTCAAATCGCAAGACGAGTCTAGGAAGATCAAGGATGCTGTAAACTCATCTTCGTACGGAAATGACTTTGTTCATGCCCTTCTTTCGCTTGATCAAAAGGTATCACTCTTTCTTGATTGAAAGTCTAGAGGTGTTAAAGCCTGAGATCCAACTCTTTTGACTAGGTAACATTGATTCACCTCGAGGATCAGCCTCGTCCAGAGGTACCAAAAGTTATAGCAGAACTAAAAAGCTGGGGTAGGCTTAGGATAATGATGTTAACCGGAGACCATGAGTCAAGTGCTTGGCGAGTTGCAAATGCTGTGGGTATTGATGAAGTCTATTGTAACCTAAAACCAGAAGACAAACTTAATCATGTCAAAAACATCTCAAGAGATTCAGGTTATGATTTTCTTGAAATGGATAAATGCTAGAACTAGGAACCAATTTTTTTTTAAGGTTTTGGCTCAGGTTTGATTAAGAGTTAAGTTCGTTCAATAGGTTAGTTTGGTTTTAATTTTTATAATGAATGAAAATTTAACAATATAGATTTATACTAAACTAAATCAGAATACTATCCAAATTTTGAACCAAAATAACTAAAATAGGCAATTTAACCAAAATTACCCCAAATTTTAACCAAATTGAAGTAGATCTAGAATCTAACTGAAAATTAAAAACTTTAGTTCACTTTGGTAGAATTTAAAAAAACCAAACAAGTTTTGTTCGGTGTAGCTCAGTAAGATTTTGAACCAAACTCGCATGCCTTTAAGAGGCTGAAAATTGAATTCAGGTGATTGAGTTTTTGTTTAGGTGGAGGATTAATCATGGTGGGAGAAGGCATTAACGATGGTCCAGCTTTAGCAGCTGCAACTGTAGGGTTTGTTCTTGCTCAACGTGCAAGTGGCACGGCTATAGCGGTTGCTGATGTCTTACTGCTTCGAGACAACATCACTGGTGTTCCCTTCTGTATTGCAAAATCCCGTCAAACAACATCACTGGTACTAACAAAAGACTTAAACAACACGGAAACCAGATGTTAACTTGTCAGATTTATATTTCATAACATCATTTTGCAGGTTAAGCAAAACGTGGCTATTGCGTTAACCTCGATACTCTTGGCCGCTCTCCCATCAGTTCTCGGATATCTTCCTTTATGGTTAACGGTAACAATCATGGTCTGCTTCTCCAAAGCTTTTTAAAACTGTTCATATTGACTCATATTGTACTCTTTCTCACAGGTGCTGTTGCATGAAGGTGGAACGCTTCTTGTTTGCCTTAACTCGATACGCGGTTTAAACGATCCATCATGATCATGGAGACAAGACATAACTCAAATGATCAGCAACTTCAACTAAGACACTTGTGTAATGATCGAACTCAATTTCATATAATCAAGTTTTTAGAAAATTTGAATTGAATCTCAAAATCTAAAAAAAATCTCTAAACCCTACACTACGACCATTAGCTCCTTGCACCATACACGAACTTCCTCATCCGCCATTTCCTAGCTGTAAATCGCAATCATCAAAGCATCATCATCTGGTGTGACATCAGACAAGGCAACGGCTGCGTTGGCTGAATCCAAACCAAGTTCTAAGACCATCTCCAATGGTCTCTATAATTTTCTATATAATTTTCTAAAAATAGAATAACTCAATTATCGAGTAATTTTTACTACAAGAAAATTACTCTATTATAAAATAAAAATAAAAATAGAGTAATATTTTCGTTCTATTCTAAAAATAAAGTAAAATAATAATATTACTCTATATTTCACTATAAAATAGAATAATAATATTATTAGACTAAAAGTTACTTATTCCATTTTACAAAATATTATAGAAGAGCATTGGAGATACCTATATTAAAGGAATTTTGTCTCGCTACTTCCGGTGGATTTTGGCATTTTTCCTTTTACTTTATCTGATACTTCTCTTTTCGAAAATATTATAGAAACGCATTGGATATGCTCTAAGTTAAAAGAATTTTGCTCGCTGTCTCCGGATTTTGGTATTTTTCTTTTTATTTTATCTGATACTTTTTTTTTTAAATTTATTTAATCTTTTTCGAACAAATATCACATTTTAGAAGAAAAAAAATGATAAATACATAAAAAAAATTCAATTGTTAAGATTTGAAACAAAAAATAATAGTAGCATTTAAAATCAATTTCGAATCAATAAATAAATAAAAAGAAATTCTCTTTTTTCAAGTGCCATCTAGTCAAGTAGTAAAGAAGAATGTAGACAAAAAAAAGAATAGAGTCTTATAGTCACGAGATGATCACGTGAGATATGGAAAGACCCACCAAAAGAATCGGACGGCTGAGAACAAAGCACAGACCATTTCTTATATTTTATCTTCAGCCGAGTTAAAATAAAAAAGAAAAAAGATCGTACGGCTAAGACGGAAGCAGGTTATTCTTGTTATTAATCTGAACCGTGAAAAAGAAAAAGAAAAATAGGGTTTTCGAGCAAAGGCATCATCGTTGAGAGACTTGAGCAAGTATATAAACTCAAACCTTTTCTCCATCTCTCTCCCCGCTGCGGTCTCTCCGTGCTGACCACAACCCCCGACTTCGTCTTTCGTCGTCCTTAATTTATCCCTATCTAAAATATTAAAAAAACTAAAAAAATGGCTCAGGCTCCTCCTCCTTCGTCTTCTCCTCCTGCTACAACGGTGGCTTCTGATGGACTCAATCTCGGTTCTATGTGCTCTCTCTACATCGGAGATCTGGATTTCAGCGTCACTGATTCTCAGCTCTACGACTATTTCACCAAGGTCTGTCAGGTTGTATCCGTTCGCGTTTGCCGTGACTCAGCAACCAATGCTTCTCTTGGATACGGCTACGTCAACTACTGCAACATGGATGATGGTTTTGTGCCCTAAAGCTTCCACCTTTTTTGATATTTAACATTTGCACATTATTGATTATGATCTGTTTTTAGGATAATCTGAGTGATGGGTTTTGCTTTAGATTGAGCTGTTAATGCAATGTTTGTGTCAGAAAGTATGTTTCTTTGCGTCTCACTAGAAGTTTTTGGTTGTGTTTTTTTTTGTGTCCTAAAGTTCCCACCTTTTTTGATATTTATCATTCCGCATTGTGCTTATGATCTGTTTAAGGATAATCTGAGTGATGGGTATTGCTTAGATTGAAATTTTAATGCATGTTTGTGTCAGAAAGTATGTTTCTTTGCGTCTCACTGAAGTCTTTGGTTGTGTTTTTTTTGTGTCCTAAAGTTTTCACCTTTTTTGATATTTATCATTCCGCATTGTGCTTATGATCTGTTTAAGGATAATCTGAGTGATGGGTATTGCTTAGATTGAACTTTTAATGCATGTGTGGTTGTGTTCTTTGTGCCCTAAAGTTTCCACCTTTATGACATTTATCATTCCACATTATGATTATGATTTAGGAGAATCTGAGTGATGGGTATTGCTTAGATTGAACTTTTAATGCAATGTTTGTGTCAAAAGTATGTTTAATTTAAAGTCTTTGTTACTTTTGATTGAGTCTTGTGTTTTGTAATGACAGCGGAAAAGGCAATCAAGAAGCTTAACTTCACTCATCTCAATGGCAAGATGATCCGTGTTACTCACTCTACTCGTGACAATGCTGCTCGTAGAAGTGGGGTTGGCAACTTGTTCGTCAAGAATCTGGACAAGTCAGTTGACAACAAGACGCTTCACGATACCTTCTCAGAGTGCGGAAACATCGTGTCCTGCAAGGTCGCTACTGACCACATGGGCCAGTCCAGAGGCTACGGTTTCGTGCAGTTCGAGAGCGAGGACTCAGCTAAAACCGCCACCGAGAAGCTCAACGGTAGACTCCTCAACGACAAAGAGATCTTCGTCGGACCGTTTCTCCGGAAGGAGGAGCGTGAGTCTGCTTCCGATAAGACCAAGTTCACCAATGTCTACGTGAAGAATCTCTCGGAGACGACTACTGACGATGAGCTGAAGGCTGCTTTTGGCGAGTACGGTGGGATCTCGAGCGCTGTGGTTATGAAGGACGGAGACGGGAAGTCAAGGTGTTTCGGGTTTGTCAACTTCGAGGATGCTGGAGACGCGGCTCGTGCTGTTGAGGGGCTTAACGGGAAGAAGTTTGATGATGACAAGGAGTGGTATGTTGGTAAAGCTCAGAAGAAGTCCGAGAGGGAAGTTGAGCTGAGCAGAAGGTATGAGCAAGGCGTGAGGGAGACGGCGGGGAACGGATTCGATGGTTTGAATTTGTATGTTAAGAACCTTGACGAGACCGTCACGGATGAGAAGTTGCGTGAGCTGTTTGCTGAGTTTGGTACTATTACTTCCTGCAAGGTCAGTATTGTTTGCTTTGAGCTTTACTTTTACCTTTTGTCTCTTGAATTGAATTGAATCTTAACGGTCAGGTTATGAGAGACCCTAGTGGAATTAGCAAAGGATCAGGATTTGTTGCCTTATCTGCTGCCAGTGAACCTTCTAGAGTGGTAAATACAACTTAACTTAAAAAGTCATTTCAGTCTCGTTTTTATGTAATAAATGTTTTTTTTCTGGCAGCTGAACGAGATGAATGGTAAAATGGTTAGTGGCAAACCGTTGTATGTGTCTCTTGCACAAAGGAAGGAAGAAAGAAGGGCTACCCTGCAGGTAATTTACTTAACTGACCAACCTTATCATCAAGTTACTTTGGTTTGATCCATCATCATTATGGGTGTTGTTGCAGGCACAGTTTTCTCAGATGAGACCTGCCTTTGTCCCTGGGATGAGTCCTAGTGTGCCAATATTCCCAGGTGGTGGTGCTCCAGGTATTGGACAGCCCATGTTCTACGGTCAAGGGCCTCCACTAATCATCCCTCACCAGGTAATTAACTTTTTTTCTCTAAAGCTGAGGTTTGTTTCATTTTGATGTGCTCATTTACTTAAAAAAAATAATAATCTGTGATAGGGTGGATTCGGATATCCGCCTCAGATGGTTCCTGGAATGAGGCCAGGCTTTTTTGGGCCGATGATGCAGCAAGGCCCACGACCAGGTGATGGGCCCATGCGCCATCAGCCTCAGCAACCAATGCCTTTTATGCAGCCACAGGTTAGTTAGTGCTTTAGATTGATCGTTGAAGCCCTTGCTTTAACTTTGTTCTCTTCTTGTATAGATGATGCCAAGAGGACGTGGATACCGTTACCCTCCTGGTAGAAACATGCCAGAAGATCTAATGCCAGGAGGAAGGGTTCCATTGCCTTTTGACACTAATGGAGTGCCTCTTGGTCAGCATTTGGACGCCGATGCATTGTCTTCTTCCCTTGCTTCTTCCCTTGCTCAAGCTTCCCCTGCTCAGCAGAGAACTGTAAGCATCTCTCTCTCTCTCTCTCTCAATATATAGTCCTGGGGGCTTGGAGAAGAGTATGTTTTACTTACATGGTATGTTTGTGTAGCTTCTGGGTGAGAGTCTGTACCCATTAGTGAACCTGATAGAGCACGTGAACGCTGCCAAAGTGACGGGTATGCTTTTGGAGATGGATCAGACCGAAGTTTTGCATCTGCTCGAGTCACCTGAGGCTCTAAATGCTAAAGTTTCAGAGGCATTGGATGTGTTGAGAAACGTGAATCAGCCAAGTGATCTCTTGGCTGCACTTACCATTCATGATCACTGATGAGTGGCTTTTGTCTGAGTTCTACTCTTAACTCTCTCTCTATCTCTCTCTCTCTATCTCTCTATCTCTGATTGACAATGACAATTTTTGTGGGAACTGGTTTGCGTTCTAGACTTTTGCTGGATGTTATGATTGTTTCTGTTTTGACTCTAGACTTGGAATGATGTTTTTTTTTCTGGTTGGATTATCTTTTACTATTGCGAATTTTCGACTGGTGAAAAATCTTTTACGATGATTCATTTAAATTATTACACTAAAAAAGCATCATCATCTAAAAGTTTGCTACTGATGAGTGAATCTGAGAGACTGAACGCAAGTTTTTGTGTGTTTAATGGCACTAAAAAGTAAACATCAATTTGTTTCAAATTAAAGTGACAATGATTTGCGACTGATGAGTGAGCATCTTAGAAGTTTTTGAGTAGTGTTGTTCATATACAAAGACAGATCACCTAGTTTGCTAATTAAATTTTTATTTAGACCCATTATAAAGTCATTTCTAAATAAAGAAGGCGTATGTGCGTTACAGAAAAAAGGCGTATGCTTGTTTAGTGAAAGTGATTAGGTAATAGCTAGTTTAAGTTAAGGCATCTTTCATAACAAGAAGAGTCTGCTACATAAACATAAAAACACACTCAAGGCTAAAATGTAAAAAGAAAAGACAAATAAGGTGATCTTCCTCCTAAAAATAGAAGTAATTTCCTTTAATATGCATTTTGATTCGAGAAGCTTGTTATTAGTTTAGAGTTAATTTCCATTTAAAAGATACCAATAGTTAAGTCTTAAGATTGAGATCGTAAAGCTAAACTACAAAACAAAAAGCTCTTCTCAAAAGTTGATCAGAATTGTACGCTTAACTCAATTAATTATTACAGTAAAGCATAAAGCATAAAAAAGAGAATTAATAAAGTATAAGCTTAACGTTTTAAAATATTAGAACGCCTAAGTCCTTCTTAAGGATTAAAGGATTCTTAATTTCCTACTAATCACTCTTTGAGTCTTTGGATAAAAGGAAAGTACTAGTGCTAAATAATTAATTTGCTAAATATTAGAATTCCGAGGTCCGTGAAATTCATAAACATGTTTACATTTAAATATAAATTAATTTTATTTTAGTCTTTAAATAAGAGATTTAATTAAATAATATCGTAGGATCCAACGTTCATGAAGCGTACGTGGACCATTTCGATCAGACCCTACCCGACACATCCTCTCTCACTCTCCCACTCTACAGTCTCTCTCTCTCTCTCTCTCTAGAGTTGTTTTCGAGTCATCTTAAACAGTCCCTTTCCTTACACTTTCATTATCTATATTTTCTTTGTCTTTGTTTCAATCTCTTCGTCCTTTGTCTTCTCTGTTGTTAATCTCCATTGTTGTTTCCTTCAGACGATCGGAGGAGTTTGGTGCGAGTTTATTTCGATTTAAAGTGAGTAAAGTTTTTGTTTTCTTTCATGGCTTTCTCCAAATCTTCTTAATGTGGTTAAAAAGAAATCTAACTTTATTGATTCGTCACGTGTTTCTATTAAAGTCTTCAACCTTTTTTAGTTTAGTTTAGTGCATGTAGAAGCCATTGATTGAGCTTGGGAGATTTGTTTTTTTTTTAATTTGGGAACTTTTTATTCAGTTCTTTTTTTGGTTTTGTTCTTCATTCTCAAGTCTTTATTCTGAGTCGCATTCACCTGTAAATGTGGGTCCATTTGACAAATGTGGGATCCAAAAAAAATCTGAACTTAGTTTATGCAAATGAGTTACTAAAAATCTTTTGTTTTTTTTTACTCTGTGTTATAATATATTGTCTCAAAGATTCAAGAGTAGTTGTGGGGTTAATAGATGGACCATAAAGCATGGCCTTGGAAGAAGAAATCAACGGAGAAAAGCAATGGCATATCCTCCAATGAAGAGGTAAGTAAGGTGGACATTAATGATAACATTTGTGTCTTTTTGTTGTTAGGTTGGACATTTGGATCTTATTATGTACTTTCTTGAGACATGTTTCTATGGTTTACTACTTGAATACACAGAGTGGTGATCTGTTTGAGTTTTAACTCTTTCGATTAACTAGGTTTTGATTGTCTTTCTTGGTGAGACAAAAGCAAAGCCCTTGATGCTTTTTTTTTGCTAAGATGTTATAAAATCTGAAGCACCCATTGATTGAGAAACCTTCTTCGGTTTCGTTGCCGCTATGAACCTTTGCTGATCATGAGCTTGATTGTGTTCTTAAAATTAGATTGAGAAGCTTGTTGCTGACAAGATACAGCTGGAGAATCGCCTTACAAGCCTAAATGATAAGCTTACCTATGTCGAAGCTGAGAGCAATAAGCATAAGTCTGAGACACAAGAAGCAATTATTGGTAACTTCACTGAATCTTAAGCTCTTCTGATGGATCTTATTTTTCCTTTTGTCCTCTTCCTGTTTCATATGCATTTTCTGTTAAACAGGATGGGAGAAGACAAAAGCTGAATCAGCATCTCTCGAGAAGAAGCTAGAAGAAGCTTTGACTGAGAAACACAAGAGCGACGAGAGGTCGAGTCACGCAGAAGCTGGTCTGAAAGAATGTATGCAGCAGCTTCGTTTTCTCCGGGACGAGCAGGAGCAAAGGATGCATGACGCTTTGACAAAAGCATCACACGAATACGAAAGAAGATTGAAAGTTGTAAAGACAGAGATTGCGGACACGTGTAAGAAGCTTACAGAGGCAGAAGGCGAGAACACTCATCTCTCAAAGGCTTTGTTAGCAAAGAACAAAACTGTTGAAGAGTTAAACAGAGACAGGAGCCGCATCGTGTCCGATTTCAATGCTCTGGTGAGTAGCTTAGAGTCGAAGGAAAAGGAAAACGTTACGCTGAGGTACGAAGTCAGAGTGGTGGAGAAAGAGCTCGAGCTTCGGAATGAAGAGAGAGAGTTTAGTCGTCGAACAGCTGAAGCGTCTCATAAACTTCACTTGGAGAATGTGAAGAAAGTTGCAAAGCTGGAACAAGAGTGTCAAAGGTTACGTGTACTTGTCAGGAAACGGTTACCGGGACCTGCTGCTCTGTCCAAAATGAGAAACGAAGTAGAGATGTTGGGAATGAGAAGAAGCTCTAACAGCACGACGATCGATTCTGAAAAGATTAATAACCTCACAGAGCAGCTATGCTTACTGGAAGAAGAGAACAAGACTCTGAGGGATGCATTGAACAAGAAAGTTAATGAGCTTCAGTTCTCAAGAAACATGTATTCGAGAACAGCGTCTAGACTAGTAGAACTAGAGGAATCTTCTAAAGGCACAACAAACATTGAGCCAAGCCGGAGCAGCAATGTGTCCCATGAAGTCTCTCTTGCATCGTTTCCGGAGTTTGACAATGATTCTGATTCTTGGGCTTCTGCTTTGCTTTCAGAGCTGGAGAATTTCAAGAACAAGAAGCAAATGGTCTCGACACCTAAAGCTTCAGAGATGAAACTGATGGATGACTTTGCTGAAATGGAGAAGCTTGCAAGTACAGAACCTGGAAGCTCTCCTATCTTCTCTTCTGATTCCATCTCAGCTACTGGTCCCTTAGAGAACGAATCTAACGAAGATTCATCAGAGGCAGCGAAAACTCAGATGAACGTCGGTGAAGTAGTTGAAGATATCAGTAAAGCTCTGTCAGGTGTAAACCAGACCGAGACTCTCACTGTGGAGGGTGCAGCAGACACAGAGTGTGATATCAGCAAGTGGATTCACAGAATCGTTGAAATTATCGAAGGAGTCGGCTTAAAAGGAGAATCAGAAAGGCTTTCGGGTTACACTGCTCGTGTCTTGCAATGGAAAACAACAGAGCTAAGTAGTGTGTTGCAGCGGTTTCTCCAGACTTGTTACGATCTAATAGACAGAAAAGCAGACATGAAGAAGTTCGCGGAAGAGTTAAGCACTGTGTTGGAATGGATGGTGAACCATTGTTTCTCTCTTCAAAATGTTTCAAGCATGAGAGAAGAGATCAAGAAGCAGCTCGAATGGGATGAGTCACGGAGTGGGAGCGATGTTTCCTCTTTAGCTTGCAAGGATCACGAGCTGCCAAGCAAAATAGTTGAAGAAGAGGCCAAGGACAAGACGGCAAGGTAAATATGAATGCTTGAAGACTTTGATCAATCATAGAGTTTCTCTCATGCATCCAATGGTTTGCTTGTTGCAGTGTTACAGCGAACGAGCTCAAGCTGGAGGAACAACAAAACATGCGAACTGTAAGTAACCAGGATAAGATCAAATCCTTACATTTTGACAAATGAGAGGTTGAGATTTTTTTCTTCTGTGGCTGATGATTCAGGAACTGGAGATCACTGCTGCTTCTGAAAAGTTAGCCGAGTGTCAGGAGACGATTATAAACCTTGGTAAGCAGCTCAACGCGTTGACTAACTCAAAAGAGGCAGCTTTACTTTCAGACAAACTCACACCTGAGCTTACCCACAAACCGAACAACCTAGCTGCTGCACTACTACCTTCGCAAGAGACAAAACCAGAGAAGAGATTGACCACTCAGAGATCATCTCTTTTGGATCAGATGAAGGCAGAAGATCATGACACTGGAGATTCCAAGGATCAGAAGAAACCTCAAGCAGCTGATAAAAACGGAAAAGGAGGCGGTTCTGTCTACAATGAAACCATCGACGCATTAGAGCAGATTCTTCTTTCAGAAAGAAAAAGCAAAGGCTCTGAAACAAATTGCTGCGCCATTGTTCCTCAGAAAAAGACCGGCGGAGCTAAGAGCCTCTGGAGAAAGCTGTTGGGGAGGAAGAATAACATCAAGAGCAAGAAGCTCCCTAATCTATTTGCTACCTAGAGAAGACAACGTTATCTGGACTATATCATCTAATACCTTGATCATGTTTACCCGTACTACGCAAACTTTTTTTTTTGAACACACCCGTACTACGCAAACTAAAACTGTAATTTTTCATAGAACGTTTTGGCAGTATATATATAAATCTCCACGTATCTGGCTTTACCCAATGAGATGATCATTCTGTTTCATTTCACTTCTAGTCTCAGAAAAGATACAATCAGTAATCTTTTTGACCCAATGAATCTATCTTTAAGCAGGGTTTATGTAAATTTCAAATGTGGACACAATATGCAAATACCATTCGCCTTCCACGTCATGTCAAGTCTCGGAAAAAAACATCAGTACCACTGATCAAGTGATCTTGAAAAGAGACATCTCAGTCTCTGTAGAGAACAAAGTTGGCCATGTCGTTTAGTCCAGCATCTTTGTAGCACTGAGCAACCCGTTCACGTGACTCGTCCCATGTCCCTTCAAGTGACGCTAGATCCAATAACAACCCAGCCTCGTCGTAAGATGCCTGACAATTACAAGTTTTGTTTCAATCCTTTGTATCCAGATGAGTATCTGAAATGAGAAAAGGTAAAGAACGAACCTGGGCCCTTGGCTTTCCTCTGGATATATCCCGTTGTCGTCTTTCTCCCGTAAGTTTTTCTTTGTACTGCACAATTTGCTCTTCTCCCCACTCTGCTATTAGAGCAATTTCCTATGCATCCATTTCATATATTCAACACTTTCTTCTCTTCTCTTTTCAATTACCGAAATGATTGAACGACATTCAAGGAACTGTACCTCGTATCTGCATCCTAAGGTCCACCACGAAGATTTCAGAGCACCCCTAGCCGCATCTTTCGCTTCTAAGCTACGCCCAAGTCTACAAAACCATAGAGGTCTTAGCGTTTTCTAAAAAAGACGTAAGCATTAACATTAAAGAAAGAGGGCTGGTGAGGGAGGATTATACGAACTTTAGCAAAACCTTTGCGTTAAAAGCAAAAGGCCGAGCAAATCCGGGAAAGTTTCCTCTCTTCGTATAAAACTCGGCAGCCACCAAAGCTGAAACCTTGTATTAGTAGCACATGAAGTTAATTAAGAAAAAAAAAGAAGGTCAACCACAACAGAATAGACGTTATGACTAGCCTTACATGGTCTCCATTCTCAATATGTCGAATAACTTTGCGTTCTAGAGAATCCGGAAACAGTCCAACCTGAACAATAAAGCTAATAATCATCCCAACAACATCTATGTGCCGAGAAAGTGTCTGATATCAACACGTTCAACAATATGTACCTTTCTTAAAAGATAGAGATCTAAATCCATCAGTTCTGATCTGGCAAAATCACCCTTACTGTAAAGTTTCTTCCCAGCTTCACCTGCAGCATCGAAGATCACTTGGCTGGATTCCTCGGGTTTAGAGATATCTTCTTCCACCAATATTCTGTGAATAAACTGATCAACCTGAAATGTTGGCCAATGATGTCGATATGAGAATAAACAGCAATGCTAAAACAGAAAATGAACCTAGATCAAGGCATCTCATTACATTACTGGCCAAAAACCAAACCCCATGTTTCTGAACTTCCACCACAGGCATCTCCATACTGCAAACACAGGAAACAAATGATAAGGTATCACGAAACAGGAAGAGAAGCAGAAAGGATCATCTGACCTAGGACGAGCTGTTGGCCAACGTAGTAGAGCGATTGAAGAACCTGAAAAATTAAAGATTAAGTCACACAAATTTATACAAGTCTTGTAGTCAATACGAATGTGTTTTAAAACTTATACCTGGGCTCATTCTCACCAGCGGAATAGTAAGAGGCAACAAGCCTTGCTTGGCACCAGGAGAAACTATGGATTTGCCTGATACATAAAAAAACAAATACAAGTCACCAACCAAGTCAATGCAAACACACAAATCTACAAACCAAGTCAGTGTAAATATTTGATCTACCTCTAGCTGTGAAAATGCTAAGCAGCTGAGTCAAATGCTGAGGAGGCTGAGCTTTGGCTACCTCCTTGATGAAACATTCATGTTCTGCAAAAACGAATAATCACTATCACCACCTGTTAACTTCAATTCATACGTGAGCTCAACGATAAGAATCAAATCTAACATTCGCCAAACGATCTCAAGCAACAGTTCTAGACGTTGAAACGAAATAGCGGAAATGCGAATCATAAGAAGGGGAATAAATACTATCAATCACCGGATAATGGAGACGAAGAAGAAGAGAGAAATGATCTTGCGGCGAAGTTCCTGCCTACGCGAAGTATCAGTCGTCGATTCCGTCCGTTAGCCACCGCGCCGCAATGCATCTTTCGAGTTTTTCCGATCGTCGTGTTTGTTTCTCTTCCGATGTGATGATGGATACAGAGAAGACGCATCGTTTAAAGAAAAACCCCAAATAAAGCCCATGTTCTAGGGTTTAAAGGCCCAATTAAATTTTAGGCCCAGCAATGTTGAAAGAGGTTATGTTTTTTTTAAGTAAAGTTTCCATTAATTTTCCCAAATGGACATTACACGGCAGATACGATCATACAAAATCGGCACAACCATAAATCTTAAGTTATCTGCCATTTTTTTTCAAAATACATTCGATCAAAAATATCATAACATTAAAATAAGTTTATAATTATTGTTTAATACTAGTATTTACGAGGTAAAATTGATTTATAAACTTGAACTAATATTTTAAAAATTATTTTAAAACATTTATAAACAATTTAGAAAAGTTAATTTAACTTTTTTATCACAAATTAAAAATTTTATAATTTTTTTAAAAAGAAATTTGAAAATGATATCACTCAACCGGACGCTTGTGGTCTGGTGATAAAAAACTCATGGTTGTAAATTTATATATCGGCCACCATCGATTAAAACTGAGTGAAAATGCGGCTACTTAAATGCCTTCGACATTTTTCTTGGCTCAGTTTCAGTGGACGGTCATTTAGTATCGTAATACTAAAATCATCCAAAAATAATTAAAATTACTCCAAAATTTATTTTAGAAAGTGATAAACTTTGGTTAAATGATAATTTAGCGTTGGGTATTACAAACTTGTATAAAACACAATTATTCCACCCACCTGGTCAAACAAGTTTTTTTTTTTGGTCGACGGTCAAACAAGTTAAAATCAAATTTTCCACAGATTTCTTTTTTTTTTGTTAATTATCAAAAAGAAAAATTAATAAAATCAAAAGCACAACACAATTAAAGGGGTAAGACTAGGTCAAAGCTGAAACAGTGGGTTTTGTTTATGTGGTTGTCCTCGTCTCTTTTTAAATTCTCCATTTTTAATTTTCTTCTCCTCTGACCACCACCAAACCACTCTCACTGTAACCAAACAACACACGAAGCCATTTATTTTCCTTACCACAACAAATTGGAGACACAAACAATGGAGCCGAAAGAGAATGGAAACCAACCGGGTCGGGTCATAGAAGGACCCACCAACCCCATGGTCACACCTCTCCTCAACGATCTCTACCAATTCACCATGGCTTACGCTTATTGGAAAGCTGGCAAACAAAACGAACGATCCGTGTATCTAAACAACCTTCTTCATCCCTTTCGCTTATTAAAGTTCTGATCTTTATGTTTCCTTTACAGCTTCGATCTGTACTTTCGTAAGAACCCGTTTGGCGGCGAGTACACTGTCTTCGCTGGGTTAGAAGAGTGTGTCAAGTTCCTCGCCAATTTCAAATTGACCCACCAAGAGATCGATTACGTTCGTGACTCCTTGCCTGGATCTGAGGTATCCTGATTTTTGAATTTGATTTCTTCTTGTTATTTAGTTCTGATTTGATTCGATGTGGGTTTTGATTGAAATTAGGAAGCTTTCTGTGATTATCTTAAAGGGCTTGATTGCTCTGACGTTGAAGTCTATGCGATTCCTGAAGGGTCTGTTGTTTTCCCTAAGGTGCCTCTCATGAGAGTTGAAGGACCTGTTGGTGTGAGTCTCTCTCATGTTCTGTAACACTGTCTTGTTTTTTTTTTTTTTAATAAGATTATAAACGATGGTTTGGTTGTTTGTAAAATCAAAATCATAGGTTGTTCAATTGTTGGAAACTCCGTTCCTCAATCTTGTCAATTTTGCATCTTTGGTAGCTACCAACGCAGCAAGACACCGGTTTGTTGCCGGCAAGTCTAAGAGTCTGCTTGAGTTTGGTGCTCGGAGAGCTCAGGTTTCTATCTTTGTTCTGTGTATATATTTTGAGATCTTTCCATGTTCTTAGTTTTTGGTATCTTAGGGACCTGATGGTGCAATAAGCGCATCTAAATATTGCTACCTTGGAGGTTTTGATGCTACAAGGTAAGCTATTGGTGTTTTTTGATCTTTCTTGTTTGTTCTTATAAATAAAGGGAAAGTAGAAATGATATGCTTTTGTGTTATTGTGTGTATATGCCAATGGCAGCAACGTAGCAGCTGGAAAACTTTTTGGGATACCTCTCCGTGGCACACATTCCCATGCTTTTGTTAGCTCATTCATGGTCAGTCCACTTCAGCAAAAAATTAATAAATATATTTTTTAAACAAATTTAGCAGTAGAGAAATAACATGAAGTTTCTTGAAAATAAGTGGTTCTTGTTAATCTGTTAAATTACAAGGACAGGTTCTGAATCAATGCCTTTGTGTTTTGAATCTGATATACATTTTTTTTTATCTTATGTTCTGCCAATATCACTAGCAGTATTAATATAGTTACTCGAACTTTGGTTTACAGAGCACTGATGAGATTGTTGACAAAGTGCTTCAAAGTGCTGATGGGGAAACCACATGTGATGACTTTATTAGTCTGGTTCAGACATGGTTAACAAAGATTCAGGTTTGTCACAGGATCATTGTTCTACTCCTGCTACATATTTATAAAAAAATTAATCTCATTTTTTGGTTACTTGTGGATGATGATAGTATTCACCTTCTCTAAGTGGCTTTTTCTCTGAGACAAATCAAAGCGAGCTAGCAGCTTTCATCTCATATGCACTGGCATTCCCCAAAGCCTTTCTTGCCCTTGTAGACACATACGATGTGAGTAATAATAGCTGTTGGTGCTAACGTTGCAAAAGCTACAAAGTAATAACTGTTGCCAACGTTCTTACAGGTGATGAAGAGTGGGATTCCTAACTTCTGCGCAGTTGCTTTAGCTCTGAATGACTTAGGGTGTGTAAGAATCTCTTTATCTTTCTTCTTATTCAGTTGCATACGAGAATCTGAGATGGTGTTGTTGATGTGCAGATACAAAGCATTAGGTATTAGACTGGACTCAGGTGACTTGGCATATCTATCTACAGAGGCCAGAAATTTCTTCTGCGCAGTAGAGAGAGAACTAAAAGTGCCTGGTTTTGGGAAGATGATCGTCACCGCTAGTAATGATCTAAATGAAGAGACTATCGACGCTTTAAACAAGCAGGTGATTCCCTAAACTAACCTCACTCTCAAGTGACCCATCAGATTGATGTAACCAAATGTGTTTTTTTTTTATCTCGGTAGGGACATGAGGTGGATGCTTTTGGTATAGGGACTTACTTAGTCACTTGCTATGCACAAGCAGCCTTAGGCTGCGTTTTCAAACTCGTCGAGATAAACAATCAGCCTCGGATCAAACTTTCTGAAGATGTTACAAAGGTTATAAACTCTCTCTCTCTTGTGCTTCTATCATTTAATGTAACATTGCACTTAATATAATTATCATTATGATCTGCTTAGGTATCAATACCGTGTAAAAAGCGAAGTTACAGATTGTACGGAAAAGAAGGTTACCCACTAGTGGATATAATGACTGGAGAGAATGAGCCACCTCCAAAGGTAAAAAAAAATAGATATTAACATTTTTACCTTATTTAAATTTTACATGATTATTATTCTTTTTTTAATGGATTATAAAGGTTGGTGAGCGTTTACTGTGTCGTCATCCTTTTAATGAATCCAAAAGAGCATATGTAGTGCCACAACGTGTTGAAGAGCTCCTCAAATGTTACTGGCGTGGAAGTGCTGGTAAAAACATTTTACTTTACTGTAAAGCCATGATGTTGTAACTAATTCAGCTTTTAATCTCTCTTTGTCTGTATGGTGAAGATGAAGCAAGAGAAGAATTACCACCACTGAAAGAGATACGAGACCGTTGCATCAAACAGCTTGAAAACATGCGACCTGATCATATGAGAAGATTAAACCCTACTCCTTACAAGGTTTATAATCTCTCTTAAAAAAAGGTTTAAAAACTCATATTCTGGTTTTATGAAAAAAAAATTTGTATATTTTTTCCCATGGTTGCAGGTTAGTGTCAGCGCGAAGCTGTACGATTTCATTCACTTCCTATGGCTCAACGAGGCACCTGTTGGTGAATTACAGTGACGACCAAGAAGAAGAGAATTGCAGTGAACCAAAAGAGAAGAAGATAATCATTGTTTTGGTTGGAGTAATGTATATATCATATACCACATCATTAGAACGTGCGATAAGAGTTTTTTCACTTAGTTTTTTTGTTTTGTTTTACAAACATTTGATTGATTTCATGTATTTTTGTCGTAATAAGTTTCATCTTCTTGAAGAGGAAAGAAACTTTTTGCGCTCATTTGACCTTTGTTTTGGATTTGATTCATATTGATAGTTGAAACGAATTTCAACATATTTCAGTGGTTGGCGATTAAAATATCATGTTTAATCGGTGGAACATATATTAACAATCAAATAAACTGAAACATACCAACGATAAGCCGGTAGATACTAAAAAGTTAAAACAGATCTCTGAAAATTTCCAATATCTACCGCTTTATCCTTTGGTTAACACAAAAAAAAAAAGATAATTGTTTCTGGCTTGTTTGTTTTTTTTCTGTTTTTTTGAATTTAATAAACAATCTTCTTTTATTGTTTTAGTTAGTAGCTTTTTTGATAATTCTATGTGTGGTCATCATAGACACTTGTAAGTAAGACATCTTCAATCTCATTCTATTTTTATTCTAAAATAAAATTTATAATAAAATGCTTCAAAATGATATTCTATTTCTCACTTTATAATATACTCCTAGTAAAAGATATGTTTACTTCAAATATAGAATAATTTGTTTTTTTGTTTATTATTTTATTTTTAACTCTAAAATAGAACATCACTAGAGCAAACTCAAACTCTGTTAGAGAGTTCTATTTGACATCTGATGAAACTGCATTTGGTGTGACTAACCTTAGCTTGCACCGTACAAATATGGTTTTTGTTTGATGGGATCTCTTAACTTCCAATTTGTTCTCTTTTTCTTCTTTCTTTTCTTCTCTGTTTACTTTGGAAAACACTGCTTTGGAAGAATCTCTTCGTTTAAGGGCAATACAAGTCACAAAGCGTTAAAATGAACAAAACACCAAAAAGACCTTTTATTATGCAATAGAATCATAGTTAAGTTAACTACTATATTGTAGTTAATTTTTTTCTGTAACAACTCACATGCAAATTATATATACCGAACCTTAGAAATCAAATAAAGAATATATATAAATCAAAATTATAAGCTTTAATCGAAGATGCAAGTCGAAAATTTTATATATATATATATATATATATATATGTCTTGATGAAGTCATTTGTTGTTAATACATAAGGCATGCAAAGCAAACAAACCATGTGGATGCAAAATGCTGAGTTAGAATAAGATAAACTTAAGCAGTAAATTTATGTTTTAGAAAGAAAAAATAAGGTAAAATTGGAAAACAAACTTATGCTTTAAAAAAATGAATAACCGCAATTTCAAAAATAAACATATACTTATTAATATGAAAGATGTCCATATTCATAGATTCCTTAAAGATCTTTGGATTAAGATTTTGAAAATACGAAAACATTATAAAATGGCCAAGAAATCGACAAAGAATCGATAAGACACTGAAAAGTGATTTTATGAAAGAAAAATGAGAATCTCTTGATAAGTGTTCTTGGGTTCATCTTGAGTAGTTAGACGTTGACGTATCAGACGACAAAAAACCATAAATTTATATAACTTAACATCGTTCGTAGCGATTGCTATCGTGTTAGTGTAACCATGATTGAACAAGTATTGCAAAGAATTGTTTAATATAAGTTCTAATATCGCAAAAAGTGTTTGCTTGCTAATATGATAATATATGTTTGCTTATATTCATTATCCCTTGATAAATCTTCTGCGCTATTTTATTTTGTTGCTTTTTTACACTTACATTAATTACTAAGAAAACTGGAATGGCCAAAGCTAGCCAACATGAACGAACTCATATTTCGTTTTGTACAGATAGTAGTGGAGTGGATTAGAGGGCAGGGCAACTGGCCTGCCTATCAGTGAACCCCACCAACCTGTGGCTACACTACAAATTTATGTAACCTATGAACATTTTCTATCATCTATTTTTCGTTTATAGTTTTATATTATACGTATCTTATGTGTGCGTCTCTGAACCGTTGTAGCTCTTCCCCTGACTAGTTATGGGTAGCTCCATCCTGGAAAGGGTGGGTTAAAAGTAAATTTGTCAAGATAGGAAACAAAGAGTTTAAAAAATGTGGGGCTTATTTTTTTAAGAAGAAAACTACAACGTCGAGTTTAGAAAAAACAAACAAATGGTCCATGAGAAAAATTTAGACAAATGTACACCCAGATGGTCCATGAGAAAAGCTTTGTTTTTAAGTCACCGGAAACTAGTCCAAAATCATTTTTTGCATCATTTGTAATAATGTGATTTAAACAACAATATATGCATTTTGGAAAAAAATTAAAATTACTCGACCCACTATATCCTAATAATTCTTCTGGTTTCAAAATAAATGTTGATATATACTGATTTTTTGTTACATAAAATATCTTCTTAAGGATTTAATGTCAAATTTTCTATGGACATATCTAAGTTTCTGTACTTTTAGAGTCGCAAAAAGTGAAATTCAACAAAAGTTCAAGGAGTCGCATGTATTCGTATGAGTATAAACAAATTTTTTATTTTTATAATTTGCATGAAACCTGGTAAAGGAACACTTATATCGACTATCGAGACGGATGAAGATGACGTATGCGTAGTGGATTTGTTATACTTGCAATGCATTTTTCTTTCAACGAAAGTGCCTTGTGACGGAATGCTGATGGTTTGCTATTAATATATATATATATATATATATATATGAGTAATTGTTTAAGACAATCAGAGTCTATCGGCATACTATTTGATATTCTGATTGGTAGAACAGTTGGTATGGTTGGTACGGGTTGGTGCATAAAAGGGTAATTAAAATGTCGACTAGCGGACTAAAATTATTTTAAGTGTCAATCAATTTCAATATATTATCTTGGCATCGGTAAATAGTAATTCACTCTAAAGCAAAAAAAGTCAAAACTAAGCAAGCTGTATATGGTAAACGTTAGTTTAGGGTTAGGAGTAAACTTGTTGGTTTTGATTTTTTGTTATCAAAAATTAAGTTGTGGCTAAACAAAGATAGAATCATATTTTGTTTTCATTACAAATTTAGAACCTGATTAGTTATTAGTACTTAACTAGTTGAGCTTTGATGTATATTCCATTGATAAGAATATTCAGAATTTCAGAAAAGCGTTTGGGATGTTTAAAACGCACTGAAAGACCAAAACGCTTAGGGAATTTTCGGAAAATCATTATAATGAGAGGACAAAAAAAAGAGTGTGAATATAGAAAATCATTATAATGAGAGGACAAAACTGTACAACATGAGAGAAGAAGAAGAGGAGAAAGAGTTAAGCAAAAAGACACAGCTTTTCTGGGTTTATCTTTTTTCACTTTTGCAGAAAACAAAATCTGTTCTGAAACCCCAAAAAGCCTTTATTTCTGTGCAGATTCGTACTTTCAAACATTCTGCTACAAATCTTTCCTCACAAAAGCTTCTATTCTAGAAATAAATAAATTGGAATTATTCTCTGAAAATTAGATACTAAAAGTTAAATAAACGTATGCTTCATCACCATCATCATTTTCTTCATTACTCTGATAATTTAACCCACTCGTAGCGTCCTTCTAATGGCTTCTCCTTCTCGAAATCAAAGTTATACCTATAAATTAACAGACAAAAATACAAACTCTCTTAAGTTGTAGTTAAAGACAAGAAACTCTCACTCAACTTTGTTTTTTGATAAACATTCTCCTAAATTATAAATAAAATTGACATTAAAAAAAATAAAGTTGAAAAATTGTAAACGTACTTCTTCTTGAAATTATCATGGAGCTGTTTCTCAGCTTCCACGAAAAAATCTTCAATCTCCACTGCCGTTGGTGGTTGCTCCGTCGCTGATTTCCCCTTCTCCTCCGTCGTTGACAAAGATGTTCTCCGGCTGCAACAACAATCCGATGATTCTTTCACGGCGGAATCAAAACCAGCTACGATTTGCTGTGAATTCTCCATAGATTCTTTTTCTCTAAGGTTTTCAAATAGCTTCCTCTTACTACTCCTGAAAGAAAATAATTAGAAGAGAGAGTGAATTAATATAATGAAACAAGAACCGGGAAAATTCATAAACCTTCAAATTTCAAATGATTTTAAAAACATTTACTCACCGTCGACACGACGACGTTTCAGTCTCACCATCTCTTTCCTCCTGTAACAACAACAATAACAAAAATTCAAATTTTCGAAAAGAAAAAAGAAACCGAAGATCTAGCTAGAGAGCAGTAAATGAAAATCCTCATAAATTTTCAAAAATATTAAATTTAATAAAAAAAACATTAATGATTATATTTTCTACAGTTACAAGATTCTAGAATCCGTATTTAATAGTACTAGTATTGAATCACCTCAAGATCTATAACTCCATTGTTGTTACTCGCGCAACAAGACGACGACGACGAGCTAGCTTTTTCCGATCTGTAAACGATTCTCCGGCTGCGAAGCTGCATATACGTAGACGAAGCTCCCACCGTCCCTTTAGTTTTTCTGCATTTTCTCACCATTGCGTGTCCGTGACGTTAAAGTCTCCGAGAGAGAGAGAGAGAGAGATGATTAGAGCTGAAGAGGACGAGGAAGACGAAAGACAGAAGCAAGAAGAAGATGGAGTTTTGCTTTAACGGTCGGGATTGAGTTTTGAGTTTGTGTCGTGATAGAGAGATGGCGTTGTTTCTGTGGTCCCGTTACAGTGACGGGGAATCTTTGACGGGTAACTGAAGGCGCCGTTATTTGGATCGCATGCTGCTGAGTAGATTGAGCGACACGTGTCGGTTTTCGACGGTGACTTAACGGGACGGGAACAAGGTAGCGTAATAATTGTGGCGTAACTACTTTTAAAAACCCTCCCATCTGTCGCTAAATCACATATTTGCCATTACATGTACCATCAAAATGAAAATATAAAATTTGATGGAGATAATTGTAATTAGTTTTTAAAAATTGGGGTCTTTTGTTCTTAATAATGTTTACTAAATTTGGGGTTATTTTACACATTTACATGCATGTTTGATAAAACTTTCAAAGTGAGCTGACGACACTAATTGAGTCCGTCCTCGAAAGAAATTTTTTTCTAGATTTTTAAAATATAAAATGTGATGGAAAGAATTGAATTTAGTTTTAAGAAAATTGAGATTTTTCAGTTCTTAATAATGTTTAATATATTTGGGGGTCATTTTAGGCATTTACATGCATGTTTGATAAAACTTTAAAAGTGAGCTGACGACAATAATTAAACAACCACTCTGTCCTCGAAAAAATATATTTTTTAAATATATTTTTGTTTTACAAAAACAGATTTTCTAGAATTTAAGATAACTTTAGTAATTAATGATAAGTTGTGTAACATTAATTGAAATTTTTAAATTAATTAAATATTATTGGTTGATGGTTATTAGAAAATGTATTTTAAAATAAACACGAAATTTAATTGTAAGCATTCATTATATTTTTAATATACATGAATACTCTAAAAAGTTCTTTTTTTCAGAGCAAACAGAAGAAGTATATTTTTCTTTTCTTTTTAGTATATCAATCTCATAGAAAAGTATTATGATTTTATTCTCATTATATTTTTTTTTCTTTCTAGTATTATGATTTTATTTAGGTTTCTTCTTCTTTTTCTCTTTTAACAATTTCTTCTCCTCTAATAATGTTTTTTTTTTTGCTTTCGAGTATTATAATTTTATTTTGATTGTTTTTTTTCAAAGTTTTTGGGGATTTTTTTTTTCCTCTGGTTTTTATAATTGAAGATATATCCAGTTTGCTTTGATCTTCGTTGTAATAGTTATCACATGTTGTTCGACGGGTTTTAGAGCAAACCTTTTTGAAGAGACCTTTTCTGGAACATATCTAACCAAAGAAAAAAAAATCTATTTTTATTTGGAGAATTTTTAGGATCTGACTGGTTCAACCGCAGCGGTTGCGGTTGCGGGAACGGGTGGTTGCGGTTTCCAGCAGTTTTAAAAGATTTGTACGACTGGTTCTGCGGTTAGAAATTGGTGAGTTTGCGGGATACTTATGACTGATTAACTACCAAATGCAGCAGCGGTTAAATAATAAATTAACAATATTTACATTTTATACAATTATAAAAATATCAAAAATAATAATATTATAATAAATATAAAAGTTCTATTTAGAAAGTTATACTTAAAATTTTTTAAAAATTATAGAAAATATTTTTATTTTAAAGTTTTATAATATTAATTAAAATATAATAGATATATTTTAGCATTTTTATAATTCTAATTTAATTTTTTTATTGAATATTTTTATTTTTGTATTTATATTGTTTTGGAAAAAAAAGAAATTTTTTTTATCCTCCCGCAACCGCCCGCAACCGCAAACGCTAGCTGGAACCAACTTTTGAATTTTTGAAGTTCAGAACGGTTTGGAACGGTTTGAAGCGGTTTGAACGATTGTTGCAAAACTCCAACAACCGCTACCAACCGCAAAAGCTGCGTTTGCGGGTGGTAGCGGGAAAACCAGTCATATCCTTAATCGATTGTTAAAAACGCAGAACAAGTTTTTCTGGTATCAATGTATTGGGAAAATCCAACCTAATTTCGGTATGGATTTCATAAATGATTTCTGGTGAAGTCACATTTGACTGATCATATTTTTAATGGTTTAGATCTGTTTTTCAAAAGCTTCTTTAGGCTTTTTTGAAACGATATATCCTATCAATTTTTTGTTATTGTCTTTAACAGGCCATATTGAATAAAAGTAAGTTTTCGACAAAAAAAAAATATCTCAAAGAAAACGTTAATTTTATGTTTAGTTCGTATTGTTTCATTGTTTTTTTGTGAACTTAAGCTTTCATTGCTATCTTAATCTCCAAGAATGGAGTAAAAGTTCAATACAAATGAAAATGAAACGATAGCCAAGATAGCCAAGATAGCCAAAAGAACGATAGCTACAAAAGCAATATCGAAACTGAAAGTACGGTAGATAGGAACAGTATTCACACAAGCCCAACACTGAACATGAAGCAGTCCTCTATAATCGACGTTGATGTTGGAGCTGAGAATAAGAATGCCATGGATACTAAGCAAGCGCACAAGATGCTTCTAAGCCTTGAGAACACAGCCATCCTCAATCAAGGAGGAGGTAGAAGAGCATAACTGGATTGGACCGTTATGTAGAGAGGCTTCAAAAGCGACGAAGCATAGCTTACTCATTTCACCAAGAAATGCACATGGAACTCTAGTAGCAGCAAGGTAAACTTGATTCCCTGAAAAAAGGATGAAACTCTCCCCAAGGGAGTAATATTCCAAACACAACCATGGCCAACTAGAAACGGGAAACTTGAGAACTACTAAAGCAAAACAATTTGCAGTTATAACTATCAGAGGTTTAGGATCCCGTCGAGACAGCTTGATCAATCTATTACCAGCCGGAGAAACATAATAAACTTGCGCGAGTTAATCCGAAAACATCTTTGTTGTTGACTGGTTGGTCCGTCAGGCAAACTGATGCACATCACTTTCATAAAAGCCTTGTATTCCCATGTTCGTATTGAGGTGATGCGGTTCCTTATTTCCACTAGTTTGACAATGATTGATGGTGTCGAAAGGACTTCATAATGTCTTCTTTTGTTTATCCCTTTAAGAGATGTTAGAGAGTTTATAAGAGGTGTTAGGACTAACTGAGAGTTTTTGCTGCACTTGCTTCAGCCGAATTTCTTCACTCGAGCTTCTTCAGCTTGGAGTTTTGATCGGCATTCAAAATACTTTCTCAAAAGCAAAGCTTGATATTCAAAATACTTTACTGATCACCGGAATAACAACACCAAATTCTTGGTTTATATTGTGACTCAATTCTTGATATGTCATTTGTATTAAGAACGATTAGTTACAAAACATATTATGTAATCAAAATCTATAACTTAATGGATATATTAAAATAAACTTCAACAAATAGGATCTATTCGGAATATCCATGGATAGAGAAGGACGACTAAGCTTATATCATGAAAGGGCAGCTATGAATTAAGGAAAATAAATAAATTATATTCTTAATTATTTAGTACTTACTAATAGTTGTAAAGCACACGGACTCTTTAACTAAAATATTTAAAATAACATCTCAAGTGTTGCGCCCATGTGATGTACTATATTTCATCTCTATAAATAGACCAAATGTTCCAAGAGGTTACATGCATCGACACATAATACATACTCGCCTCGACTATATATTATAAACAATAAATTTATTTTTCTAATTCTCGTTTCGGGTTTTTAATCAATGGCGAGAATTAATGTTTACCTTTTTGCATTTATGTTGCTTTTGACTATTAAACAAGAGCTCGGTTCCGTTGAAGGCCGAACACTCACCACGTCCACCATGGGGACGGCTGAGGAAATCAGCGCTGATGGCTCTGTGCCGCTATTACCACCGGCTGAGCCACTTCAGCCGCCACCGAGCCACGGGGTTGATACCTTTAGGCCCACGGTACCTGGACATAGCCCTGGTATTGGACATTCCGTACACAACTAACGGAGATGGACAATGGCATGGTTTATGTGATTATAAATCAATGTTTTCTTAATATATGGTACCTTATTGAACATAAGCTTGTGCTTATGTTGTTGTTGGTGTTGGCTTTTTTTTCTGAATGTGAATTCTTATTTAATATATGTACTGGCTCGTCATATTCAGTTTCTTGCAAGTGTGTGATTGTAATAATGTTTAGTTAAACCGTGTTTTTCAATTTATCAGCTTTTTTTTTGTTTAGAAGAAATTATCAGCTTTTTCTCATACATTTTCTACTTTAAAACCATGTCTATCAATTGAGACATCTCTTCACTGAACTGAACCATACGAAACTAAACATAACTTTAACCGGTGCATGGATCAGATAACCTTACTATTGGTCCTTCCAGTAGACCATGTTAACCAAATAAGGAAAAAAGAGAGAGAGAGAGAGAGAGAGAAAAAAACTCTATCCGCAAACCGATTTACAGAAAAATGATTTCTTGTTTATCTTCGAAATCGGTACGCTATAATTTCATTCTTAAAATAATTCCCACATTATAGAAAAACGTCTCTTTGTTTCTGAATTTAACCTAGACATTTACTTGTATCTTGCATGTTTTTTTGTGGGGTGTCAAACGCTGATTTCATTGAAATTCACCAAAGTTACTTTGCTACGAATATTTTTCATGGTCAACTTTAAAATTTGGAGAAGATTTATACGGAAGTAAATATTTAAGAAATATTTTATGTATTTATATAGTAAAAGATGGGTGTCTACGTAATTCAAAGAAAAAGATACATAAGATAGAAAACTGTAACTTATAAGAAACATAATAAATGGCAAATCGTGACCTTTTAACAATATTAGATAATTATAGCTACTATACAAAGATATGTTTTAATAGAAAACATATGTATATGAGCTTTAAAAAGACAACGGACTTTTCAAATAGAGAACCGGCTCTGAGTTTTAGAAGATTGTAAGTTAGAAAAAAAATTATACGGATTTACAATATGAAGTTTCGAATTGATGCCCGGTTGCAAAAGTTTTTTTTAGTTTTGGCAGTAACCTAAAAAGATTGTATACAGTTTAAGAACTAACTGTAGTTTAAAAAGGGCCGCAAGTACGAACTTGTCCATTTTAAGAACCATTAAGAGCATCTCCAATGTATATCTCTATATTTTTCTCTAAAATAAAGATTTCTATTATAGAGGTGGATTTGCTCTAATGTATGCCTCTATAATAGAGTTCCTCTATTTATATGGGGAAATATAGAGGTAAAAAGTAGGATTCCTTTATATTTTCCTTTAAAATAGAGAAACTCTATTATAGAGGCATACATTGGAGCAAATCCACCTCTATAATAGAATTTCTTTATTTTAGGAGAAAATATAGAGATAAAAATAGAGGTGGGTTGGAGATGGTTTAATGTACATAATAAGGAAAGCCACATCAAAACTGTGGTTTCTGTTAATTTTTCCACAGCTTTTCTTTTCAGTCTGTTGAAAAATCCGTAGCCAATATATAACATAGAGTTTACATGTTAAAATGAAATCTGGACTAAGTTAAAATTGCTTAAAAATATATTTTAATTATAACAAGCGGAAGAATGTGTTAAAGAATACTGGTGAAACGTATATATGATGATGAGAATTTGGTTTTCTTATAATTTTCTAGTTTGATTTTCTATTCCTAGAAACAACGAAACAACCATAAATAATAAGGTTTATAAGAATAAAAATGAAACCGGCTAGAGATCTTCTGTATAGCAGAAATTAAGAGTAGTTTATGGGCTGAGACACAACTTAGCGATGCAACAACTTCAGAAGAGAAACCGAACCAACAAATGGGAAATGTTATATGGTATTATATATGAGGATGTAATCTGAAGAGAACAAGATATTTTTATGGCACAAAGATGGTTCTGCAGCACATCAAGCTCAACCGACAACATTAAGCCATGAATATGTGACGAAGCATATCTCCTTTACATACAAAATGTGAAGTTTTGATATAAATTATAGAGTGCATGAAATTTCTACAGTTTTTAGAGGTGGTGTTGTAACAGAGTATTCTCAACTGGTAAAGATAATTTTTACACTACAGAATAAATGGCTTACACTTTTCATTTGGATGAATTTCAGTGATGTAAGAAAATTTTCCCTAATTTTATAATCCGAAGTATTCCAAAACTAATACGATAACAGATGAGTTTACGGTGTTAAATTTTTTTTCAGCTATAGTTTAGGTTGACTATGTTTCATTGGTTTGAATTTTTTGATTCAGTGTAACTAGTATAGTTATTAGTGGCAAAAGAAATAGCCAACATGTTTAACCGAAGAACAAATGTACATTTTTCTTCTTTTTTGAGCTTTCTGTTTTTGTTCCAAATATTAGATCCCTTTTCAGTGAAACAGACAAAAGGATACTATTTTTAGTAATCTCTTAGGAATCTACACTACATAAATCATACATTTTTCATACATAAGTAAATATCGTTGGGATTTTTTATCAAGTAAACAACAATTCGATTGATTACCATTTGACCCTTTAATTAGTATATGTTTGGTTTGAAAAAAGTGACATGTTATTTTGTCTAATAGTACACTACTTTAGCAGAAAAGGCAACATCGTGCACATTTATTTATGACTCACGATCGCGCTATTCATAAATAATCTGTTACTATTTTAGCAGATGTCATGCTTTTATAAAATAACACAATTTCGCAAACACGTAGATACTATTTTTTTTCAACCCTGCAAAATTCACAAAACTAGTTTTACATTTCACAATAAAAGGTGATTGGTGATTTGTTATGAGATTAAACTAAACAACTAACATTAGTTAATATTATTTACTTATATGTACCGAAAATATAGTAATGCCAGATATTCTAAAATTTTAGCTGTAAAAAGCAATATAGTTGACTTTTAATCAAAACTAGATTTTGACTCGTGCAACCGCACGGGTGTTTGTTTTCACTTTTCTATACATAAATTATTGTTTTACAACATAAGTGGTATATATTTTTAATGTTAATCATATACTTAAATATTTATATAACTATTTCAAATACAATAATTTTATAATTTACATGTTATAATTAATTAATTGTTTAAACCTTATGTATTTGCCACTTCTTATTATATACTTATCTTATTGTATTTGTATTTAGTTATTAAGCAAATTAATATATTCATGAAAAAATATATTTAAAAAATATTTTGTATTTAATTTATGCTAAATTCTGACCCATATTTCAAAACTGGATTTCTTTTTACCAATATTTTTATGCTTATTCATTTTAGATAATTTATTATTGTATATATAAAAGTGTAAGATATGTTAATTTTTAGACATGTATTATATAGTTTGTTAATTTTAAGCCGTTCTATCATCATATTATATTTTAAATAAATAGTTTATATTTATGAAAATAAAATTTATAAATTTATCAATTGAATATAATTTTATCATATTTATTTTAGTATAATAATTATATTTTAACATGATCATGACTATAAAAGTAGACAAAATAGGATATAATTTATTTATTTTCATTTCTAAACGATAACTTAAAATACATTAAGTTATTGTTTAAATATTACACAGATTTATTAGAATTTTAAAATATAATAAATAAATATATATTATATTTAAAATGAAAATATATTATGATTAAAGTAGTTACAAAGATTTTATATTATTAACTTTAAAGAAATACATGTTAATTTTTATACATGTATTATATAGTTTGATAATGTTAACCCATCTTACCAACATATTAGATTTTATTTTTGAACATAAATATTATAATTACGAAAATATAATATATAAATATATAAATTTAATACAATTTTATTATATTTAGCTCAATATAATAATTTTAGTTTAATATGATTGATTATGATTATATAATATAATAATAACTAAAATATTATAGATTTTTTTTATTTTTCATTTTATATAACTGAATATATTAATGTATAATAATATTTTAAACTAATTTCGAAATTAGTGAAAATATTTAAATATAATTTCGAAAATGAAGATCTTGTAAAAATCTTTTTAAACAGATTTGTTAGAATTTTAAAATAAATATATTTATATTTAAAATGAAAAGATATCAAAAGATACTATGATTAAAATATTTTAAAAATTATATTTATTATTAGTTTGAATTAAAATATAATATGAATTTCTATGAATAGGTCCATTAGGTCCATTTTTAAAAAAATCACACATGAATCAAGGTTGTGACTTCTGTTTTAATATATAAGATAACTAAATCAATAGTTGATGTGATTATGTGGTGACTAAACGCACAGTTGACAGTTTTTCGAAAAGTACTGTTTGTGTTGATTACAAGGTTAACTGTTTTTAAAAAAAAATTAACATACGTGAAATTTCAGTTCTTGTCTTCTTTTATTGATTATAGAAATGCTCAACTTGAGTTTAAAATGTTTGGTAAGATATATATATGATATCTTATGGAGTATATGTTTGGAAAAAGCAAATCGTACAAAAAGAAACCAAGTTTCCTAGGATTTCTTTTTTTTAATCCTAGGATTTATTAACTTGGCCTCACGTTACATTGGACCAAAAATGTAAGTTCAATGATAAATAAACATAAGATAGACAAAAAAAGTGACTAAGATCGTGAGTGAGATTCGAATAATGTTTAAAAGGTGTCCTGTGAGCCGCTAAAATATTTCGTAGGCTGCAACAACCAGTGGGATTATTAATTTAGTAGATCGTAGTACTTCTTTTGTGTTCAATATTTGGCAATAGCAGTAGTAGTCTTAACTAAAATATTAGACATAATTATGTCGGCGGGTAAAAAAAAGAGACATAATCATGTCAATAACACATGTGTTTAGTACTTCTTCACTGATATCTTGTTTAACTGACTACACAGTCCCAAGTCACAACTATATAGTGACTATATATCTTCATTGCTGAAAACAAAGATCACACGATTGATATATAGTGGCTTTATATTTTGGATATTACTAGCAAAAAAAACACTGAAGAACGTTGTTTTTTTAGTTGCAACAGTTTTGAAAATTTAAATGTTATCAACGATCGATTTGAGCCTAAACGATTTAAACCAAGTCATCTTCAACATCATCCATACAACATGTACCACATTTTTATGATTACTGATAATTTGTTTTTCACAATACAATATCATTGTCGTGGTGTAAGTTGTACACATTAATTTATTAAAAAGGTCAAATACATTCCACATACACACTCTAGTACTAATTTATGAAATTCTAAATTAGAACTAAAATTGCTTTTGATTAAGAAATCAGCGGTGATAGATGCACGACAGCATTGCAAATCAATTTAATATATAAATATATGAATTTGTTTCGTGGCGCATGAGCTTGTTTAAAGCCACACATCCTATATGGCTCCTCTTAACTTCCAGTAGCCAACTCAAATTATTTCCACTCTTTATTCTTCTTTTCTTATGATCATTAGGATTTGCCATATATACATATAGAGAGAAATACTTTAATCTATTGAACTAAACGTTAAGCGGGGTCTATTCAAGGGGCTTCCGAAAAGGCAGGAGCCAAGAAGAATAAAGTCAAAGTTCTAAAAAGTACTAGTAAAAGTTTAGATTCCATTGGTGCTCCACAAGACATAAGGGGTGTAATTAAGGAAGGTGCACGGTTGAAAAAAATTAGATGAAACTATGAAAGCTTCTTACCCCACCTTTTAATTATTAATGATGTTAATTGTAATTAATGAGAATTTCAATTTAATCACATGTGTGATATCAATTTTCAAATTTATCCTTAAATAATAATTATTTTCATAACTATTTTAAATTTGTGATAAAAATTAAATTAACTCTTTTAAATCATAATGATTTTAAAATAGTTTATAAAATATTTATAAATGTTTATAAACCCCAACTTCCTCGTAAATACTAAACCGTAAACAATAATCACTAAACCCTAAACTTTTTAATGGAAGACTATTGATATTAAGTTTTACTCAGCGCAATACACACTAACAATTGAATATATATATATATATATATATATATATATATATATATAACATTTTTGAAGATTGAATCCAAAGAGCTTTTCACTATGGTTCTTTCATATTGAAGTATAAGTAACAAAAAGCGGTTGTAACTGTTTTTTTAATCAAGCAAAAATAAATAAATAGAATAATTAATTAGATAATGTAAAATTTTGAGAGATAAATAGTTAGGTGTTAGGTGTTAGGATGAGCCAGAAGAAATTAGAGGTCGTTAATCAGTGAATTAAACATGGAAATCATTTTAAACGCTGTACAACTCAAATCAGACACACACACACACACACACCACACACACATATATATAAAAGTTTCCTCTTGTTGTAGTGTTAATCATTATGTTTTAAAACCTAAGATCCTAAAATATTGTTTGGATTCAAGGAGTTATACATGCAAGATATGTTCACAAATCGAAATAGAATCAATTGTCATTGGCTAAAGACAATTTAATCATCTACGTTATTTCAAGCATTTATTAATCAATCACTCTTGCTGTGTTAAACAATCTAAGATCCGAAACTTAGCTAATCAAGTTTTAGCATAAATATCACCAATAGATGAAGACCTCGAAGATAGATCATCATTATAAACAATCTGATTCAACGATTCAGCAGGTTTTTTGAACCCTAAAACCTCTCTTGGACGTATAATTACTCAACAAGGACCTAATGAGTCGAGAATGACTTGAAAATACTTCAAAAAAAAAAAACTGTTAAATGCGCCAAAATGCCACATATCAATTATGAGTCATCTATGTGAGGTAACAAAATAAGAGATCAATGAAGGGCCATAACAAAATTATATGTTAAATTACATTTATCTGTTATTTTGAGATGTTACCTAGAGTATACATTATATATAGTTTGATAAACTAAAATCAAAAACAACAAATACAAATAAATTATATTGGGTGTTTGGGTGTCCAATCGAGGTTTTGTTTAGATTCAATCCGGTTTTGCTTCTTAGAGCGCATAAAATTTAGTCTCATCTGGATATTCTTAAAGTTTGGTTCAGATTAGGTTTGAGTTTTCTTGAGTTTTCTCGAGTTCAGCTTGGATATAGTAATACAAACCTGGTTAAAACTGTTTTAAATCCAGGTTCGGTTTGGGTCCCTTTCGTTGTTCGCGAATCTCCTCCCTTCTTCCACTCCGTCCCGAAGAGATAATTCGGGTTTTTATTATCTAAATACTTATTTTTATTGGAAAGTAGACAATTTAGTTCACAAATTTTAAAATCTTAATCAATTTGCACTAACAAAAGCTTGGTGGCATGACTAAGGACTGGTTAAGAGGAGAGAAATATAAAGGAAAAAGGATTTGTAGCTACACGAACTATTAGTTTGATAAACTAAAATCAAAAACAACAAATACATCTGAAGTATTAAAATGTGTCTCCAGCAACATAAACTCTTTGAAATGTATATAATTAAGCATGCAGGGTCTAATTAGATCTACTGAAAACTCCTTGAGGTCAAATCGAATTTTTGAAACTTTAACCCGCCCAAGCCCAAATTGGAATCCAACTATTAAAATAAATCCGACGACCCACTGTGTCCCCAAGGATAATGGGTCAAGGAAAATCTGAAATTAATAGTCAATATAAATATTTTAAAATATATATATAAGTATTTCAATTATTAAATTCAATATTTGTGGTAATA
Source organism: Brassica rapa (assembly GCF_000309985.2). Lineage (NCBI taxonomy): Eukaryota > Viridiplantae > Streptophyta > Magnoliopsida > Brassicales > Brassicaceae > Brassica > Brassica rapa. The sequence goes on along the minus strand of NC_024803.2, from coordinate 39,243,448 downwards.
TGATATATAAAATATAAATATAATTTTTTTAATAAATGCTTTAAGTACACAATTAGTTATAAATAAGTACTTTATAATCTACTCACTGAAATAACAAGTTTATTCTCTATAAGGTAATACATATTGTTTACAAATGAAGATTGTTTTCACACTTGATTTAACTTTTTATTATTTTATTAATTTTAAGTGTGATAGATTATTTTTTATTTAATTTAGGTGTTTTTCTTTATGTTTTGCTTTTAAAATTTTGTTTTTTACTTCGGTTATATCCGAACCAAACCGATATAACCCGAATCCGAATGATAAATGGTTACTTTATGGGTTTTAAGATGCAACTAGATTTTGACCCGCGCTTTCAAAGCGCGGGATTGTATCGTTTGAAATATTTTATTTTATAAAAGTTAAATTTTATAACATATATTTTTCTGAAAAAATTACATATGATAAGATTTTTTTTTGTATATGTGTAGTAGTTGTTTTATATGTTTAGGATGATAATTCTAAAGATATAAAGGTAATATAATATATAATCTAATGCTAATTTATAATATATATATATATATATATATATATAATTGAGTCGGTTTTAAAGTGAATATAATCTATTCCAACTTGTGATTTATATTCTAGAATGACTTATATGTTTATATTTATTAATTGTAAATTTGACATTTTAATATAATATCAAAGGCAAAGTATAATATTTTGATAAACTCATAATCTAAAATATTGAAATAATTAAGGCAAAACCCATATACTTAAAGATAGTTTAATAGATATTAACGAAACCCAACAAATTTGTAAATAGAATGGGCCACCAAAAAATGGTTCATTTCATTTGTAACCCAACAAAACTGAACATATATCTTTGGTCTTTTAGACGGCTCAGATTTTAAAAAAAAAAAACAGTAAAGGCAAGAAAACAAAAGACAGAGATCTAGAACGGTCTCTTAATCGACAAAGGATGAGATGAAGAGAAATCGTTGTCGATGTTGAAAATCGAAGCTGTACGACTCAGATTTGGTAAAGACGATATCAGAAACTCGTAATTTTAAGGTATAACATCGTTTACTCATCCGCAATTTGTTTTCTTCTATCTGTAATAGAAGTCCTAATCGAGTTATTTGTTGACAAATCCTAACATGCAGGTGAAGGAATATTAGATCTGAAATATTATTAAAGAGAACAGACGAACACCATCACTTTTCACCTCTTGGAGATGTCGAACATCTGAAGAAACCAGGAACATAAGGTGAGCATTTACGAAGATTCTCCTATATTATTGTCAAAACATGTTGAATTTAGCTTAGAAAAGTCATAATATAAGCATACTATGAAGAAAATAGATTTCTTCACATCCTTGATATGTTGTTACTGTCGCAGATATCGTTTACCGCTTTGAGAGGGACAACATGATAAATCTAAGCCTGAAAGAAGCTCAGGCTAAAACGCTAGCGCTTTGACCAAATCTGGTATAGTCTATTTATATTTATCTTCTTATACGCCTGTTCTGTTTTATTTTAATGTGTTTAACTCATTTATTTGACATATATCATGTAGAAAATAGTATGCTGAGGAAGGAGATGAGGACAAAACCTTAAAGTACGAAGATAAGCGTTACACTTTGTTTATTAAGTTACCTTTTAACTAAACTGTTTGGTAGTTCTACTTTATATTGAGTTGTCTTATTAGTGTATACAGTTCATGTGCAGATGTTTCAGTGGCTTCCTTAGTGCCAGAATTCACATAAAAGACATTGGACACAGACATAAGCAAGGCATTAATAATTTCCAGATAGGTATTGATTTAATTTAGTAAAGATATTCATAAAAGATAGTGGGAAAGTATAGATTATATTGAGTTATATTATTAATGAATACAGTGCATGTGCAGGTCTTGCAATATAATCGTTTGAGCCATTATTCAGTTGGAAACAGGTTAGAGGTTAGTATTGATTTTGAACAAAAAAAAAGGTTAGTATTGATCGCAAAAACTTTTAGTTTCTAATCTATAGTGACTTATATTTACCAATTAAATTTTTTCATCAAGTGTTCCAGAAAAAACCGTTTGAAAGTCGGCCAAATTAAGATACAACTCATCATTCATGTGATTGGATCGAGTATTGTATTGATGGTTTGTTGATCGATAAGCTCCTATTGCAGGTCTAACATGGAAATTCCAGATTTTGCGCCAGAAGCCTCCCTTTACTCTCAATGTAAGTCATTTTACATGTTGCTTGAATCTTATCACCCTTGTACATGTAAAAAATCAGATAGAAATATTTAAGAACACAATCAAACTTTTAAAAAAGACATACTTAAACAAAATTTACATATTTCAAAACTATAAATAGGCAGCTACGATTGCTTACATTCTCATCAGCTAAGATGAATTCCATGGTTTCACCTGATAGTTGATGTTTTGGATCCAAGAGTAATTTAGTAGTGTGTTGGGGCCTAAAGTGTTGAATGGTCACTTTTTCATTAGAGGCACTTGATGTTTGGATTTTCTTTTGTGTAGCCATTGCTTTTTTTGACGGTGTGGGTTTGATTAGGAAGAGGTGATTGCTATTTATAATAGGAAGAGGTCGAAGGGAGAGGTGTTTAGGTTTTCCGTGTAACTTGATGCACACTCTAGATCGTATCTTTCGAGATTTTATGGTTTTGATTTCGATATGAATAATTGTTAATATTAGGAAGGTCCAGTCCCTAATTCGAAATCCCAAGATATTCTGTGGGTATTGCACACGCAATATGAGTAGATGTAATTCTTTAAAGCGTGATTTTAGGAAAATCGTATAATCTACTTCCTCTATATATTCGGTTACATTTAATATAGGTATGAAATAGTGAAGCTTTGCCATAATCTATTTTTTTTTATTTTTAATAGGAAGAGAATAACACAGAATGAGCTAAAGAATATACTTAGAATGGATTTGACATTCCAATTTAATTACCTGTTTTTAAATTGATTACGAAAATTAGGGGATTTGTTGAAAAATTATAGTTCGAATAGATATGGTATCCAAAATATTTATAAATTTATTGGTTGTTTAAAAAATAATTAGATTTGTAAATAAATATTGTTATAAATTTTTGAAATATACCATACTAAGTTGTGGTCAAATATATTTTAATTTTTTTGGTTTGATTAAAGTGTCGACCATTATATATTGCATTTTTTAAAGGAGACAACATATATGTAGGTGTCATGTTGTATGTAAATATAATTTAAATAAGCTTATTATTATTATGAACATTGATTCATCTTGGTTAGTGTTTTCATTTCAGGGCATAGGGTTTGCCAGAAAAAAGAAGATGATTTTGGTGGGGTTTCAATGGTATAGGGTGTTTTATCACGAAGATAATTTTGATGGGCTGAACATTCATTCATGTTTGGATTTAAAAAAAAAGCCTAGAATTAATCATAGATGGGCTTAAAAACGATTTGAATATGTTTAAAAAATCGAAGGATTGCGATTGGTTTAAAAATAGTTGTCGACATTTAAGTTTTAAAAAGGAAAAAAAGGCAATGGCAGAGACTTGTAAATAACTTGAAAAGGCAGGGGTAGAATCTTAGTAGGTATTCTGCTTTAATAGTATAGATACAATTTTGAACCGAATCCGAAGTGTTAATATCCGAACCCGAGCCGTACTAATAAAAATTTTGTATGGGACCTAGGAGCATAAACCCGAGAACCCAAAAATCTGAAAAACCCGATCCGAACCACGGGTACTCGAACGCCCATGCCTAGTGGGAATATAAGAGTTAAAATATGGTTTGTGAGATTTGAGATTTATGATAAGTAGTTAAGAGATTTATTGGGTTTAGGATATTACAATATTCGGTTGAAGTTCATTGATTTGAACAATATTTGTTAAGTTGATTAGAAAATGAGGTATTCCAGAAAATGTGTATATGCGCAAGTGTGTAAAGGGGAAAAAACGTGTTCAAACTACCAATTAGATCTGAGATTTCATTATCATAAATTTAATCAAGAGGCCACTCCAATTCCTAAGTCCGTTTGATGATAAAAGGTTTCCTTAATAATGTACGGTTCTTCCTCTGCTCATACACTGAGAAGGTTTGGAAGGGGCTGGTGTTCAAACTATTTCAGGGGTATTATTCTAACCAATGGAATCAGATTCTTCAAGTGTTGTCGAATGGTGTTCGTCATTATCTTATACTTGTACTTATCTTCAACTACTATCATCCTTATCTCCTATACGATGATCCATGCAGTATGGCATGACAGAAATATCAGAAGAATGGGAGAGCATCCCATGATTTGGTCTCGACTGCTTAGCTCTATAGACGAGCAAGTCAGAAACAAAATAACTGCTATTCAAAGAACTCGGGGGAAATGGCATGAAAACGCAATGAGCGTGTGGTTTGGAACTCGTTGACTCAGCTTCCACTTTCCTCATTCAATCGTTTGTTTCAAATCAGTTTTTTTTTCTAATAGCTTCCATTGTATTTAGTTTCATTATACTATTAGATGCATTCATTGTAATAACGGTTTTTTCGGATGAATAAATTTAACATTCATTAAAAAAAATAGTTTTTGGTCGAAATTGTTGAAAATTATTGCCTAATTGACATCTAACTTTATAGTGTTATGAAACAGAATAAGACAAGTTACGATAAGATCATTGTAGTTTGTTCCTGCTCCACAGATATGTACTTGTAAACTAATGTTGGTTGGTCAACCAATTCGTTTATAATTGAATTAAAATATGATAACTATGAAAACAATAAATTTATTTAGTAAAGAACTCCGAGTTCGTTAGCAATAATCATAGCTGAAAACGCGTTCAAATCCTATTTCAAATCTAATCATGAAGATTTGACATTAAATTGATCTGTTTCTTTTCTCAACTAAAGAAGTCATTTATATATATTATCAGTTCCGGCGGCTCTTAGATGGGGACAATGCGACCGAAGTCTGTTTTCCGTACCTTACCAAATAAAAATCTTAACAAATATATATATATTATCATGTGTTTCCTATTAAATTTTGTAAATACTAAAAATACCCAAAAATATTTTTAATGTATATATTTTCTTTGCATTTAAAATAATTTCATTTTTTAAAAAAAAAAATATGAAATTTTTAAGGGTTTTAAATATTTTTCCTGGTTAGGGTCTGTATAAATGTTAAGCCAGCCTGAATATTTTAACTTCTAATCTGATACGTACGACGATTAGAACATTCTTACTAGACTTTATGTGGTAATGATTGAAAGATTGTTTACATTTACTCATGTATAAAACTGTAGCCTCCATCGTTAATCTCTCTACTTATCATTATGAAAACTGAATGATGTTACAAAAGCTACACAAAGATGAACTTACAAACAATAAAGTGGTACAAAGCGTTTTGAGATCATTATCATCACCTGGGCATGTTACCGAGTAAAGTATTTGCAGACGGTGAGCTCTGTGCACTTAACCAAGGATCTTGAACCGAGACTGGTGAGTTATCATTCATCTCTTCAACAGAAGCGAGGATATCAGGTTGCTTGGGAGGGACAACAAGTCTTCTGCTTCCTGCTAATGCTTTTTTAACTGATGCCGATCTTTCGCTTCCCTGATCAGATGACCTGAGAGAACCGGTTGGTGAATCCAAGCTCATGTTTGGGATCCAGCCGCTGAGCCGTATCTGTTCAAGCTCGTCCGCCACTTCAGTCATCGTAGGTCTCATGTCACTGTGAAAGGCTAAGCATCGGAACGCGAGCTCAGCCACGCTGTGGATAGACGAGAGAGTCCATGCGTCAAGGTTCAGGTCAAGAACCGGGTCTATAATCTCGTCCAGACAACCTGACCCGATTTTGTCGACAGCAAGAGCTGCCAAGTTGATTTCAGTATGCGGTCGAGTGAAATCGACAACTTTCAGTCCTGTAATAATCTCAGCAAGAACAACACCGAAGCTGTAGACGTCGCTCTTGTCCGAAAGATGGAAGCATTGATGGTACTGCGGGTCGAGGTAGCCAGGGGTGCCTTGTGGAGCCGTTGAAATGTGGGAGGTTTCAGTCATTCCTAGCCTAGAGAGACCGAAGTCCGCAACTTTGGAGTTGAAATCATAATCGAGAAGAATGTTGCTGGACTTGATGTCACGGTGATAGATAGGTGGGTTCATTGCAGAGTGGAGATACGCGATAGCTTTAGCTGTTTGAGTTGCAACAGTGAGACGCACAGTCCATGGAAGACCGTCCCCTATCTCTCTCTGCAGATGTTCTGATAAAGTACCATGTGGCATGAACTCGTAAACTAGAACCGGGTCACCTTGGTCTATACAGCAACCCAAGAGACGGACAAGGTTCGGGTGACTAACAGAGGAAAGAAGCTTGATCTCGTTCATGACTTGCTCAACACTTTCCGAGTCTCTATGTTTGAGTCTTTTGATAGCAACCCATTCATCGTTTTGGAGCTTTCCTTTATAGACTGTGCCGTACGCGCCTGTTCCTAGCCTCTGCTTTTCGGAGAAACAATTCGTTGCTTTCTCGACGTCCTTGTAAGGGAAGAACGCGACGCTTGTGTTCCCTGTAGCTTCAGTCAAAAGACGCTTTGCGCTTAAATGGCTTCTCAAAGAAGCAGACCGTCTCCGCTTACAAACGCACAAAAGAGCCACTCCAGCTAGCAAAAATGCTCCACCAACAGTTCCTATATGTAGCAAATGAATAAACAAAGCCAAAGATCCATAAAAACGAACAGAAGTTACAGAATCAAAGAGTTACCTCCTACAACAATAGCAAGATTAGATCTACAATGTCCCCGGACCAGCCTTGAACCATGGCAGTTCGGTGTTGCTGCAAAGGGAGGCAACAACATCATTAAAAGAAGTAATAAATAATCTATACACCAAACATCATACTTGAATCATCTTTTAACAAGTTACTCCAACTTTTGAAAACCATTCCCACTGACTAACCTTTCCGGCAAGGAGACTTGATGTACCCGTCGCCGCGGTACCCCTCCAAACATGAGCACCGGTGTCCTGCACTTCCATCAGGAGTTTGAACTGGCGTACACATGGCATTAGCCCCGCAAGTAGAGTCTCTCGTCTCACACTCCCCCTTCACCCACCAACCCAACCTAACCCGTTCAAACTCCAGCGCTATTCCCGCATTCCCACCCACAGACTCGAACGCAACCGACGAGAACAGCTTCTTGCACGAGCTCCTCCTCAAATCCTTCATACTAAAAAACCTAGCTGTACCATTGGAGCTCGAGTTCGTCTCAGTAGAGAAACAACTCACGTTATCCTTTCCCAGAGGATCACAGCTCTGCAGATTCAGCTTAGTCTCCAAGAACTTCTGCTTGATCGAACACCCGTCCGTCGCGTTGGTGCATTCCTCCATCAGGAAGCTGTTCTCCGACGTCGGCGCGTAAACCTCCCCGAAGAGCGGCGCCATGGCTTCGATACTCCGGTTGCAGTCGTGCGGGACGGCGACGAATATGCTCCCTTCCGTCGCGTTCACGTTTCGCACGGAGAAGCCTCCGATCTGCGCTCCCTCCGTCCCGGAGCAAGTGAATTTGATCGGGCAACCGTGTGAGAATCCGAAAGGGTAAGGCATAATAATTCCACGGCATGTTCCGTTACAAGGAGATGAGTAAGAAGAGACGGATCCTCCGATGATGACCGTTAAGATCAAAAATAAATTCAAGTTATGAGAAATCGCCATCATCATCTTATCGATGTTAATGATAAATCACCTTCCTGCAACAATATAAGAATCATGTGATGAAGCTAAAACCCTTAAGAGCTAGTAGGAGATTTAGTTGAGCTATTAAAGCTCTCTCAGCTCCTCAACCGTAATAAATAAATACACACATAGAGACGAAAGAAAGAGAGAGAAACTGAGTCCTCTCCATTAATGGCGGATACCATAGAGCTGAAATATTGATCGAAATAAAGTACCTCTGTTCTTCCTCTACGACGAGCTTCTTCTCTTCATCTTCTTCGCATCCATTTTTAAGAGTGTTCCACTTCGAGAAACTTTTAAAATCGTCTGCTCTTCGGTGGAGATTTCGGTTGATACTGATCGGAGAATCGAAATCTCCGTTTTGGGGTTTTCCGGTGATCTGCTTCCTAATCGGGAGAGTGAAAATTGAATTTTGATTAGAGACCGGAAGGGAGGAGAAGCGTAACGAGTGGGTGTCTATTTTTTCTATAAAGACGGATGAGTCCTTAGGAAAAGTCTGGGAACGGTTGTGAAGTGACGGATATACCCTTTTTGGTCAAGGTCAACTACCAACTTGTTTATCTTTGACTTGGCATTGAGACATTTCTTTATTTTTATTTAATTGATGCGTTTGTGAGTGGGTGGACAGCATACTATTTTTTCAAAGTAAAATTTTTATTTTAATTATAAGAGAAATACTTTTCAAAACAGATTTTTGATTGAATCTAGGAGTAACTTTCGTTCTTATTTTTCTTTTAATATATTTAAGACAGCATAACTAGCAAACAAAATGGTTACGTTACGCATGGATGTTAAGTAGCTGTTTTTTTTTTTGTCGACTTCGGACCACAACGGACCGGCCCATTAGCCCATTAACTCTATGAAGGGGAGGCTCCTTCCTTTGGAGCAGAGGAGGGATTGAATCCTTGATGCCAAGGTGAACTTTGTCACAAGGCATGGTCACTGGACCATAACCATCTCGGCATGTTAAGTAGCTGTTGAACCACTGAAAGCAGGAGTGGACAAAAAATCTAAATCGAAACTAATCCGAAAAAATAGTTATGAACATGAATCAAAGCAGGTTCGAAATTTTGGTATATAAAGATAGAATACCGGAACCGCATCTGACTCGAACTGAAATATTTCATATATATCTAAATATATTTACATACTTAAATATATTAATTGTTTTAGATTTTATATCCAAAAAAAAATCAAATACACAAAATGTTTTAAAGTTGTTCAAAATATCTGAAAATATATATAAATAGTTAAAACTAAATATTTAAAACAACTAAAAATATTCAAAACACCAAAAATACTTGAAATATCTATATATTTTTAGGAATGTGTAAAAATCCCATACCAAATCAAGCCAAATCAATCCAACCAAACCCAAACCAAACCAAATTATATATCTAAACTATTTGGTTCACGTTTTCATCAACCCAAATGGTTTGGTTTGATTTGGTTTTAAACCCTAGACGAATTGATTCATTTGAAAGGACTTGAAGCACTTAAGCTATAGGTTTCCGGTTCGTGTATACTTAATAACCTAAAGAGAGGGTTAAATTACTAGTGTTTGTCTCTGAACCTAGGAGGATTAATTAAGCCTTAAAATAAAAGGAGAAAAAACTTTAAATTATTAGTTTTTATCTTTATTTTTTTGTTTGTTTGATTGATTGCAAGAAGTTTCGCGCCAAAATTCTCATATTTTCTTGAGCCATGAATAAGAACCGGTTGCTAAATTCTTTCTCCGCTGTTGCTAGGATTCGTACTTGGCGTTTCCACCCGTAAGCCATAAAGTTTTACCAATAAAGGTAGCAGCTTCAAATTTTTATTTCTAATGTTCAGTCGTCGCAAGATTCTAGTTTCTCATAATCTTTGATTCTTTTCTTTAGTAAGCTTCCAAGATCCGGTGGTAGGTAACCAAAAATCGATTTAACAAGAAAAACTTTTTCAATTGATAACAAAACAAGAATTAGTGAGTCTTTCAACATGGCTGAGTTCACCAGCAACTTGGTACTTGAGATATACTCATGAACACTCCAACTCATCATTGTTATGGCAGAAGACATGGGGACGTAATATCCGGTAGCAATTCCGCCATTATAATAAACGCTTGTATAGGGGTCCTTTGACAAAATATATATGCGATCAATAATAAGTTTTTATGATAATATTTTCTCTGTAAGTTTTAGCTGCAACACCAAAACATAACAAATTATCAGTCTTTGAGATACAAGTTGTACAATACAATAATCACTTATAACATTGAGCATTCAAGAAGTTAAGCGCATGTGTATTTGTTTTATAGTTGGTTCTTGGCCAAGGCTCTCACTGTCTTTTACTTTTGTGCTTGGTTTTTTTATAATGTGGTGTTTGTGTGTGGGTAGTCCTTAAGCTTTTCCTAATTTTTATTAGCACTGACTCATCATGGTTGAAGCTTTGTCTCTCTGTTTCTTAGGACTTTGTCTCCTGAGATTTTATACTTGTGGGCCGAAAACGTAAGCTTTTAACGTGTGGCTAGTCTGGACCCAATACGATGGAAACTATTATACTCTTGTATAATAAAAAAAAAAAGAAGAGATTTTACATCCGGTGGTTTGGTATTCCATAAATATCTCTCATCTATCTAGAATCGCATCTCTACACATTGAAATAAAACATTTTAATAGCCCCCATTTCTAAAAACAAATATATATATATATATATATATATATATATATATTAGTGTAAAATATGTTGTGTAAAGAACAAGATATATGATCATTTTTTAAAACTGTTTATAGAAATAATTAAGAATTGGATGAATATTATTTTCTCATAGTTAAAGTAAAACTAATTTATGAAATACTATAGTTTCTTAAAAAGAAAAGTTTTGTTCATAACATCGTCAAATTAATTTGTAAAAAAAATATTTTGAATAGTGTTCCATAAATTTTACTTTTTGTGAAAACAGTCTAAATGTAAATGGTAATAACTTTTTGTGAATAGATTATTACACTTATTTTTTTGGTGTAAATTATTACACTTATTGATGTTTATTTATTAAGATTCCCACATCAAAGAAAAAAGTTTCAGTTTAGAGCATTCATCTCTTCTTTAAACTTAACCATTGCAGCTCTTGGCAACGTAATCATGACTTGAACCCCTCCGACCATTGAAGGTTCTAACCTCGACGCTGGCATGAACATACTAACAATTCTAGCTATCTCTGCTGGAACCACCGGGACAATATTCACCGGCTCACCCCACCCAAAATCCATCGATCCAAAAATCCCTATGTTCCTCCAGTCCGTCAAACAAAATCTACCTTTGATCGTTAAGTTCATATTGATGATACTTTCAATGTTCGCAAGCTCTTCTTGGAGATAATCTTTATCGTATGCCTTTCTCTTTGCTTGTTTTATGAGCTTCACGATGTCTGAGATGGTATGTTCTTCCACTTCCTTAACAGTTAATGGCAAGTACACGTCTATGTATGCATTACCGTAGTATTCATCGGGCAAAGGTGGATTCACTGCATTTCGGATTCCTACAGCTACACCCAAAGATGTGACTCCATCTCCATCCAAACTCAGAGCTTTAACTCTTGACTTCCACAAATAAGCCCCTACGACTTCGAAAGTAGTGAGTGTCTCATTAGAGAAGTCACACTCTTTTGATGTAGCTTCTTTCAGTTTTCTTATGCTCTCAGCTCTAATATTTATTTTCTCAGTTACCTGATTACATATATCAAAAATGGTAGAGTTAGAAATATTTTTTAGATTATAAAATAAGAATAAATAATTTAGCCCATCTATTTCTTTTAGTTGTTATAAAATGAGTTTTGATAAATGTTTCTGTAAAAAGAGTAATAATCATAATAGTTTTTCGAGAGGAACAAAAATATTTTGAGATTTCTTTAACCTAAACATCTTAATTCTATTATACTTGCAGTCCAAAGTGTTGACCAGAAAAATAACATCCCATTTAAAAGTTTGTTGTTCTTTTTTAATGAATATACCAAATGATTCATGGAAAATGTTGAATTATGGTTTCAAATTAGAGAATTACATTTTTTCCTCCAAAACAAGAATCGCATATTTGATTTATAGATATAATCGTGAAGTAACCCGGAATATACAGAGAATCAGAAATCCAAAATTTCACTACTAATTATATATATATATATATATCTTAGATATTTTCCAACAAAATATAGATATATGTATCATTTATACACATTGTTATAACATACACATCTTAATACCATTAGTAATTTTATAATTCAAAGAAAAACATCAGTAATTTGACATCTGATTTTTTGAAACAAGTTTTGTTTCATTTTTAGCCAAAGTTTGTCAGCACGCAAGAACTATTTTTGTATATTGCATTAATTACTGAATCATTTCAAACAATTCAATTTTGCTAGCTTTTAACACTAGACTAACGTCTTTAAGTGATTGTAGTTGTCGAGTAGCCTATTCACTGAGTTTTCTAATAGATTTATAGCGTGACACCATTTTGATTTGCCAAATAAAAATGGTTAGGGAATTTCAGTTGAAGATATCTTTCGTTGAATAGTGCAACCCAAAAAGGTAAGAAAGAGATTTGAAAAAGTTTTATCTAAAAACTTTTGAGATATCTATAAAATATTTGTCTTTTTATGAATTGTCAATTAGTTTTTTTTTCAAAAAACTGTATTAATAATTTATAATAAAATAGCAATATTTTTTTTTGAAAAAAATAAGAATCGCATGGATAATGCTCCTGGATAATTCTTCATGTAAGGAGAACCGTTCCTAGCCTATACTTGTAGGAAAATTATTCAAGTGGGAACCACTAAACCAATCCTTAGCTAATTTTGAAATATTTCGCAACTCCAAATATGTTAAAACTGGATAATATCACATATTATTTTCTTGGTTTTATCATAAGGGTTCATAAACTCGTGTGAAAGGGTCCGAAATCATTTGCAGGAAAGTTTCCTAAAACCTTCGTAGAGAAAATAGTCTTTTAATATTTTTAGAAGGGGTTATTGATAGATTAATTTTAAAGGAATTAAAAAGTTTAGAGATTCCATTGTGGTTTAGGGTTTCAAAATCTTAGTAGAATTATTTGTTATTGGCTTAGAAACTTATAAATTTCAATAAAATCCTCGTTTATTCAAAAGATTTCATTAATTTTGTAATTATATATATTCAATTATCTGGTTATCAAGACATAAATTCTTTCAAATTTTACTCATAAGACTCAGTTTTAGAAATATTATATATATTCTTAAGATTCTTTAAAATTATTTAACAAAAAACAGATACACAAACACACTTTTTTATTACTTTTTATTCTAAGTGAAAAATTATGAAAAAAGAGAATTATAGATAACAAAATCATCAAAAAGTGATGTAAGAACAATTTGAGAAAATATTATCTAGAATCATGAAAAAATTATAGGTTGATCTTGAATAAGAATATGAACAAAGATCACACAAAACTTGAAACAAAATCACAACAAGACAATACAAAATGTCAAAACAATTATTATTAAAATGCAACAAAAAATATTTTAATATTAAATAATTAGAAAACAATCATTTTATGTGAAAAGTTCATAAGTTCTTAGAAAACATGTATACACATTATTCTACAAAATAAGTTTTGAGAAAAAAATATGAAATCCATGATAACCGAAATAATCAGTGACATCACTTTCTTTTCTTCGATGTGTGGAAATCATCAAGTCGCCGGCGTCCTGACCCACTGGCACCGGCGCCCAGACCAACTGGCACCGGTAATTTGAAAACTTTGGTGGGCGAAAAATTAATATATATAATTACAAAATAAATTCATTATTTGTTAAATCTACTTGGCTTATAAAATTCTTTTAACTTATTTAATTTTCTGAGTCCACAGAAATTCTATTTCCAATAAGCCTATCTTAGTTTCTTTAGGGAATTTCAATCTTTTGTTTTTTTCTTTTACTAAAAGATTTATGTTGGGAATTTCAGTTTTTTGTTAGTTTTTCTCTAGGGAATTTCAAATTTTGTTAGTTACCTCATTTATCTGTAGTTTCTATTTCCTCTGCCTTTACCAAATCTAATGAAAATTTCAAAACTATGTGATCTTGATTGTACACATACCCAATCATCAGTAGGTAAGTAGGGTGAAGCAGCCGTGTCGCCCCCGGGAATAAAAGAATGTTTATCGTTTTCTTTAGTCTTTCCCACGAGCCTCTCTCTTTCCCAAACCGGCGTCGCCAGTGGCTTCTTTTTCCCCCGGGCCAACTCCGTTAAGGCACACATGATATGTCCCTCTCCATATCCATCGCACATTGAATGGGACAGAGCAATCCCTAAGATGAAGCCTCCACATTCAAAGTTGGTCACCTGTCATCATGATTGGTATTTCACTGAAGGTGTTTTTTTGTTTTGTTTTTTTTTTCGGAGAAAATGGACAAGAAGACAAGTTTTAGGGGATTTGGGAAGACCAGACCGATTTTATTTTATTTTATTTTATTTTTCCTCACACTGTCGGTACTCATTATTCATTAATATGGTAAAATCTAAAGGTTTCAAATTACAAATCCACTCTTCTTACGAAAAAATAACCTAATTTATATTTCTTAATTAAACGTGATCAAATATATGCAAGATAAGTAATAGGTCTAGCTATTTGCATGCATGAAATGTTCGTCCTTATCATATGAAACATAAATGGTTTATGTACCTGCAAGGCAAAAGGTGGATAACCATCCTTATCCACTCGAAGCTCTGGCAAGAACTTCAAGGCTGTATCTGAGTCAATGTTCTCTAGATACCTCAAAGAAGAAAGCTCCACGTTTGCAGTAGCCACCGTGAACGGCACACCGCCTCCCTCGCCGCCGCAGCTCAACTGAATCTTCCGATCAGTCTCCCGCCGCTTCATAGTCCCCGAAAGTGGGTAGTAGTAGCCAAGAAGTAGAGACAAAGCCTCCCTAACCAAATATCCCGGCTGGTTATCATCACCAACGACGTTCCTGGCTTTGAAAACGTAACATAGCTTGTAAATAACTTCGTTGTAAGGAGCATTGTCAAGTGTTGAAAGAGAAAGAGTATGTGAAGGTATGCGCTTTAGTGGTTTCACCATTTCGGTGAGTTTTTTCTCGACCATTAAAGGGATCGATGAGCTTTTTTGAATCGACATGTTATTTTTTCTACTTGTTTGATGAATAAAACTCTTAAGAACTCTTTCGTCTTTTATAGAGAGAAGGGCATCTGTCAAGATGTTAATTCACGTTTGTTTTCTTAGTGAATTGAGTGGTGGAGCAAAGTTAGGTTACCGGAAAAGGACATCAGAAGACTATAGGTTGTCCAGATCTGGTAAGTATAGCATCTCCCTGACACGCACCAAATCTGGCCACTTATCAGGATTATAATTCACTTTTGTTTTCTTATCATAAAATGGCCCGCAACGTTAAAATGGTCCGCAACGTTGACGGTGGACATTATAATAGCGCACGTTAGTCTTGGCCACGTCAACTTTTAAGTTTTTAACATTTCAACAACTGTTAATCTTTGCATATAAGACTATCAGATTTGATTTCAGTGTCTTGCATCTAATAGGCTGGTGGAGCAATAGCTGAGTGTCTATGAAAAGTTCTACAGGAAATTTATTTGCCTAATCACATGCTGCTCCTATTGTTGCTCACGCTGCTCATATTGTCGATATTGCATTGTCTGCTGCGTTTATAGTATTTGTTGCAACATTTGCATCTCAGTAACAATTTTGCTGTTGCTAGCGTTGTCCATGATGGCGATATTTTGGTCTTTGATTTGGTCGACAATAGAGAGAGTAATGTTACATATACATAAAAGAGAGGGAAACAAAAGAGGTTAGATTTATCAAGGAGCTTGAACAAACAACAAAAGAAACATAACAGAGGGAAATGGCAGAGTGAGGGAGAGAAAGACTGAGAGATAGTTTAGGTTTTTCGTCCCAAACTTCTTTTGAAGGCCATTTTGGTCCTTCTACGCTGCATTAGTCTTGCACCAATGCTATCTAGATTAGATTCTTGAGTCGGTTTCCTCTTACTTCAGTTTCTCGAGTATTCATTGAGTTACCTATGTTCAGTTTCTCCTGAACATCGACTGCAAGACGAGTCTTTTTGACATGAAGAGAATAAAGAACAAGAGTAAAGACATGAAGAACATGATTGATCATGGACAGGAGATTATAAACAGGAGATCATGGACAGGAGATCATGGACAGAAAATCATGGACAGAAAATCATGGACATGAAATCATGGACAGGAAAACTGAAGCAAGGAAATGTGTGAGACTGATTTAAATATCTTGCCTGAAGTCTTAGACGAATTTAAACAAGTGGAGGCAACTGGATAGAGCTGTTGGAGTGTGGAAACAAGCCAAAGTCACATGATATGCTAAGGAAGGAAGAGAGAAGAGAGTTGTCACTTTCCGAAAGTGACTTTCCCAAATCTGGTCTTCATTAGTTTATTCATCTCCATTTGTTTATTCATTCTCATTGTCTTATTCTCCTTGCTAGATCTATTTATGTAACTATTGTAGACACTAAATCAATCTAAGAAAAAATGTTCCTCAAATATTCTTGTTTCTCTCTTGGATTTTCTCACATACCTCTCTTAGTTCTTCACCAAAATCTCTCAAATAATTCTCATAAACTTTCACTAATTCTCATAAATTTTCATGGTATCAGAGCAACAATCTCTTGAAACCTAAATCTCTTCCGTAAATTACTCTGGTTTTATTTCTCTTTTTCTCTTTAAAATCTCTTATCATTCACACCAGTCTCTCTCCTCTGTTCTTGAACTGTTCTTGAATTTTTCCAGTTCTGTTCTTGTGATTCTTGATGGATCTATAGATGCAGACATAGTATTATGTGTTTTACAGTGTTGGCAAATTAATTGAGGCCAAGGTAATCTATTGTATTTATTGTATATACAATAGATTAATAGGAGCTGATATTATATGTATATTATGCTAATATTTTTAATATTTCATAATAAGGCCGACTTAGAGGGTTACTAACATTGATGGGTTTTCCAAAATTGTCTTCGACCCCATTGGTGTTCCAGAAATTGATGCTTTACGATTGAGGTAATACATGCATTCACTTATTTTGTTAAATAATGTTTTTAATTTCTCTAGATGATCTCTTTGCTATTGCTCATAATATGATTGCAAACGAAGACTTCTGAAGGCATTATTGACAGCAGTTATTTTGTCTCTATTTTTCATTTTCTTTTATTTATAAATTGACCTTTATATTTTATTAGACTATTGCTTATGTTTCATTTAATATTATATTTATAATTTACCTACATGCAAACAAATATACAATTTAATTTTAAAGTTCATCGCATATAAATTTTTATTGACATACTAAAATTCTTAGTTATAATCCGTACTTTCTTACATATATATTTTTTACTATGACTTTAACTTTTATTATGCCTACATATTAAAAGTTATAAAAAAATCTTCTCGCTCCCCGCAGGGCGCGGATTATCACCTAGTCATTTATTATTGGATTAACACTTTTATACTACTTTGACATAGAATTAGCAATAGTCCTTATCAAATTAAAGTACTATAAAAGTGTCAATTTAATCCCAAATGACTATGAAATGTTCGTCCTTATCATATGAAACATAAATGGTTTATGTATCCTGCAAGGCAAAAGGTGGATAACCATCCTTATCCACTCGAAGCTCTGGCAAGAACTTCAGGGCTGTATTTGAGTCAATGTTCTCTAGATACTTCAAAGAAGAAAGCTTCACGTTTGCAGTGGCAACCGTGAACGCCACACCGCCTCCGTCGCTGCCACAGCTCAGCTGAATCTTCCGATCAGTCTCGCGCCGCTTCAAAGTCCCCGAAAGTGGGTAGTAGTAGCCAAGAAGAAGAGACAAAGCCTCCCTAACCAAATATCCCGGCTGGTTATCATCATCAACGACGTTCCTGGCTTTGAAAACGTAACAGGCCTTGTAGATAACTTCGTTGTATGGATCATTGTCAAGTGTTGAAAGGGAAAGAGTATGTGAAGGTATGTGTTTTGGGGGTTTCACCATTTCGATGAGTTTTTTCTCGACCACTAAAGGGATCGATGAGCTTTTTTGAATCGACATGTTTTTTATTTATTTCTAGTTGTTTGACGAATAAAACTCGAAGACGCTTTCTTCTTTTAAAGAGAAAGGCATATGTATACTATATATATATACTGGATTAGCCAGATAAATTTAGTCAATTTGAAATCATTTATTCAGATGTTAATTAGTATTTTGTTTCCTTACGATAAAATGGTTGGCAAGTTAACGTCGGAGATTATAAGAATCTCTTGGCCACGTTATTTTATTGTTAAAGTACTGGCCACGTTAACCTAACATTTTAACAACTGTCATCTATTATGTTTGTTAACGTATTGCCCAACGTTGTACGTATGGATATATTTTTTTTATATATATTATAGTTTGGTCCGCAATATATTGTATTTCCCATTAACAAAAAATATTAGTTTGGTCCGCGGTTTACAGAAAGATTTTGTGTTTACCAAATATTTTATTTAATGTTAATTTTGAAAGAATTGATTGCATATATATATTATGTCTTTCGATGAATATATATTTTTTTTTGGGGGGGGGGGGGGGGGGGGGGGGGGGGGGAGATTTGCTAAAAATGACTTCAAATTTAAATTTCAGTGCAAATTTATACTGCAAATTCATCAAATGCAAAAATAACTTAAGAGATTAATAAAATTACAGTTTATCCCTTATGACCAAAAAATACTTGTAAACATTTTACAAATATATTCTTGTAAAATATTCTCTGTATAATGAAATATTCTCATGTATTTAATTTTAAAGTGAATTTATAAAATTTATAAAAAAATATTTTGATGGAAAATAAATTTAAACCATGGGATAATTTGCAAAATACCCTATTTAGGATTTGAAATTTGATAATTGCAATTTTTATTTTACTTTTTGAAATATACACTTCCTTGATATGAATTGACGTTTTTACCCAAGATATATAAATTCAAAACTAATAAAAATAATATCATTAAAATAATTTATGTTTAAGATAACTATGTGTGTTGAGATAAATATGTCATAATCTTTCCGAGTTTCTTGTGGGGAAATATTTTCCCATGCCTCCAATTGTTCGTTTCTTTCCACAGAGTGTATTTTTTTTACAGGAATCCGGACCTCTCACTTAGTCCGACTATTTCACCGCGTCCAACCGGAACTAGCGAGGAAGGTCCTGGAGGCCATACGGAAACCATGTTAAATCCGCTGTGGCCGGAGTTCGAACTCGTGATGACGGGCACCTCAGCCGAGGTTCCTTTACCACCAGACCATGAGGCCCGGTTCAGAGTGTAAATTGTAGCTTGAAAGTTGTACCTTACTAGCAGCAATGAGTTATGATTAAGAGTTGTTGTGCTGAGCATGGTTACATGCGCCCTACCTCTGTGTACTGATCTCTTAAAGGGGAGTCAAGACCGCTCATGGAACAATGAAGAAGAACAATATCAAATGTGGATGCGGAAATGACAAGATTTTTTATTTTATACCATACTTCATTCAAATCTTTCACATCAAAACCGTTGTCAGATTAGTCACTGAAATAAAAATTCCATATAATGTGATTATTATGTTACATTGTTTCTCCAATGGCAGATTCGATATGTTTAAGTAGAAACTGATGTAGCTTCTTTCTTAATTCTTCGACTTTTTCACTGGCTTCACATCTGTTTTTTATCAGATCATCGAGCCAACAGTTTACTGCTTTAAGGCTGACAAGAATAGACTCTTTTCCATTTGCTTTTTCCTTCTTCACAAAGAAGGACCCTTTCTTCAGTGAGTTCTCCAAATATTTAAAGAACCATTGGCTTGAAACTCGAAGTAACTCCTCCGCTGAACTCAGTGACTCTTTTAACCTGTTCTTCTTACCTTCAGAATTACTTATTTCAGAAACAGAACTATGTTTTGTTGAAGGCTGTTTGACACCCATGTAAGCTTGGTTTCTTGAACTGGGAAAAACCGGTCACTACAGCATCTTGAACCCAAGCTACTGCATTCTTCTTAGCTCCTACCTCCTAATCTACAAGAACCGTTGTGAGTAAGCAACAGACAGAGTGCTTTGCAAAAAACGTTTTGAACAGATAAACCTTTTCAGAAAAACGTTTAGAACATAAAAGCGTCAAATTCCAAAGTCGTAGCTAGCACGATTTATGTTTAATGAAAGGTTTGTTGTTGTTTAATTAGTTATTTGATTTTATGGTTTAAGGTATTCTTAGAGCATCTCCAAAGAGAAACTCCATTTTGAAGTTTCCAAAACTCTATATTTGAAGTTTAAAATGTTCTTCTCCAAAGGCAAAACTTCAGACTCAACTTCAAAATTATTTGTATTTTATAATATGGTCATTATATTTGTCATAACTAATTTGAATTCATAAAACTTTTGTAAGTAACTAGCACATATATAAACATATCACAACAATATTAATTAAAGAAATATTCTATTATAATTTAAAATTTTAGATAAAAATAACTTAATTAATATTAAACTTCGCAAAATACCATATTATTCCATAAATGATTTTCGTAATGCATATGTGATCTATTAGTGCATTTTGAAGTAAAAATGGCTCTCCTCATTTTTACTTTGTTGAAATCGGGTGATATTGATACTTGTAAATATATCAGATCAAAACAAGAAAGTAAAAGAGAAACATAAAATATTGCTAAAAGACTAATTTATTTTCAATGATATTAATACTCATGAATATATTGGATATGAATAAGAAAGAATTGTACGAAAAAGACAAAAAAAAAAAAAACAACAACAACAACCATCTTCAGTTAACAAAAAACATTGGACAATATTTGAAAATTTTGAGGTTCCGGATCAAACTTACCTACTACTAGTGTTGTTGTAATATTTAAATTTGTGTAATAGTTATGTCATCATGTAATTTTTAAAAATATTTTTTTGTTAAGTTTCTTTTGTATATTATTGTTTTCCTAGTTAAAATATTTTAAATCTTATTTTGAAGTTTTATTTAATTTTATGTGTAAAATAAAATTTTGTAAACATAATTTAAAATATTTATGAGATATAATTTTTGTAAGGATTAAAATAATAAACAAGAAAATATTTATGGAATATAAATGTGATGTGTGATTGTAAAGAGCAAAATGCAAATAAAAAATATGAAACTTTAAATTTGAAGTTTTGAGTAGTGAAACTCAAATATAGAGTTTCACTCCTCAAAATATCAAATTTGAAGTTTTTGAAATTTCTTTTTGAGAAGCAAAAAACTTCATATTTGAAATTATATAGTGTCTTTTGGAGATGCTCTTACATATAGTGCACTAGAAAAGTTCCGCAATAGTTCTACACTTTTTAAATGTCTTCTAGTGCATTTTATTTTAGAATATTTTCCAAAAAAACTTCCGAAACCGAAAATATTTAATCAAGTCTTAATTTTTACTTTAAGATTTAATATAACTGTACTTAACTAATAATTTATATATGATGTTTATTAGGGTTTGGAAGATTTCCCTTTTATCACTTAAGATTTCTGTAGAAGACCTTACAGTGAAGTCTACTATTACCCAGTCAAATTTTAGTAAAATTTGTGGTTTTCCGGTAACCATTAATTTAGAAATATAACAAATAATTTTTATTAGCTTAAAATTGAAAACCTAAAATTATTATTTCTTCTCATGTACAACGGCGCCTCGTCATTAATTCTTTCTTTTCTTCTCTCATTTATCTGAAAACGAGTGGTGATTGCGGACACAAACAAGGTCAGTGACGATGTTGCCTTCTACCCAATCGTAAGGCTGACCAAGACGACTATAGGCGAGGTCGTCACTTGTCAGAGAGAGAGTTCTGGAGCTGCTTGCTTTGCCTGAAGATGATGTTCCTCGGCTCCTCGCTTCTTGCTTGACATTGGTAAGGTTTATCTTTTTATCTACTGACGATGAGAAATGTTGCATTCACATGTTTTTGTTGACAGTTTGTATCTTTATTCGATTAGCTGGCTTCTAGATGTTCAATGGATGTTCTTATCACAAGACTTCCTTTTTTAGGACCGTTCGTCTATTGTTTTAAGATTTAGTATCTGGTTTTGACACTGTGAAAGGTTATCTCTTTAACCTTCCTGCAAAAGCGGAGAGCAGGGAAACAATCTCTGAGAATGGGCACCAATGGATTGGCCTTGACCTCTCAGCCTCTATGCTTAGTAAGTTAGTGATGTAGCAAAAGATTCTAGGAAAAAGCAACTAGAGCTTGAAAATATTCTTTTCAGTTCTTAATTAAAAACTCTTTCGAAAACCAGTTTCCTTTTTATTAATCAATCATAAAATAAATAAAATTATAGTTTAAAAGACTATATATAATAAAACTATAAAACCCAAACACAATAAAGATTTTATCCTATAAATAATAAATATTAGAGTTTTAAGATTTTATTATCTTGGTATTACTATAAACATAAGACTCTAACACAATAAAGATAACTAGAGTTATAAATAATTTATGACTTTTATTAAATCACTTATAAATGTTTATAAATTCAAACATAAAATTTATAAACTCGTTTATAAATGCTTCTAAATCTATTACTTATATTTATTATGATTTATATACCATATAAAATTATTTCAAACTTTTTAATCTATTTTCTATCTTATTAAAACAGAAACATTATGGCTTTGATTGGCGGCCACAACGGAAAAAAATGAACAAATTGAAAAATAAATTTTCATTTAAAGAACTGAAAAACTAGAATAATATGAACTTTTGTTTATTTTGTTCCTCATAATAATTGCAGATGAAAACATTTCTTTATAAATCCATTCATCCATGAAAAATTTAGAAGAAAATAGTGGAACCCACTTATCAATAATTTCACCAAAAATTTAAACTGATATAAATTTTGAGGAACAAAATATTTACCATAAAAAAATTTCCTTCAACTTGGTCACCAATTAGAGCTTATGTTGGACTAAACCTTTGGTGTATCACTAATGATTAATGAAAACAATATAATTAAATTAAAGTAATTATGGAAACAACATTATACTACTATCTATGCTTTCAAGCAAAATAACAATAATTAAACTTGTGTCCAGCTAATTTAAAACACTATATCCACTTTTTTAATATTAAGGTTTTTATATTATTTGATTAGTAGATGTATTTTTAAGGTTAGATACTAAAAATAATTTCATTTAATATAAAATCAATTAAATTAATTGAATATTTAATTTATATTTTCATAAAATATTTGTTTAAACCTATATAAACTTTCATATTAAACTAAGCATTTATATTTTATAATTGGTAATTTGTCAAAAAAATTATTTATCACACAATCAATCATATAAATTACAAATTTTTATTAAAAATTTATAGCGGAAAAGATTGAAATAATAAAATAAATAATTTAAGTAATATCTTACATTATTTCATATTTAATATAATAATAAATAATATAATAACATTTTTAATACACCAAATATTGATTTCGCAAACTAGATTTTGTTATGTTATATATATAAAAACATAAGTCATTTAAGTGAATTTCGGTTACTATGCTTATAGTAAAATCGTTAAATATTGTTATAATTTTGATGAGAATTTAGATTTTATTTATTTTTATCAATTTAAAATAAAAGGTAATTCTAAAATCAACTATTTCAACTTTTAGATTGGCGTACCTTAATAAGATTAAAAAAATCTTTTTGAATGACGGATTG
The DNA here is from genome assembly GCF_000309985.2 of Brassica rapa. NCBI lineage: Eukaryota > Viridiplantae > Streptophyta > Magnoliopsida > Brassicales > Brassicaceae > Brassica > Brassica rapa. The sequence continues at coordinate 39,219,993 of NC_024803.2, read as the reverse complement.
TATTATCAGGTCATATAATCAAAGAGTTGTAAACAAGGTGAACCACAAAAACTTTTAAAATTTATAAATAATTGTTTGTAAATGGTTATCAATATATTTATAATTGTATAAATGTATATTTGTTGGAATGATCATTGTGTGTAAAAATCACTTTTATATACTATTATTTATTTTGTGTCCATTTACATATTATGAAATAATAAAATCATAAATATATATATATATATATATATATTAAATCATTGCGTATATAGTTTAATTGGAGCAAGTCATAAATCAAAATAATAATTCTTGTTCTCTTACAATTATTTTATGATAAATAAATTAAAACAATAATTTTATTAATTTTATATGTTAATATGATTAAATTTAAATTAATGATATCAACATAAACATATATTGCATTTTTAATATGAATATTTATTAAATGAGACTTAGTATTCATATAGTATTATGATATTTGTATCTTTGCTATGACAAAAAAAATTAAAATATTGTATCACAAAATTTCTAATGTGTAATTTTTAACAGTTTTAGTAATTTATAATCGCTTTTGATAAAAAAAAATACTCATGATGCACCAGGAAAGTGATGGAGGTCGCTAATTTGTTGCTTCTCTAGCAAGGAGCGAACATAGCCAGGCATGACCGGACCTTGCCACATACGATTGATGGCGGTGATCCCTTGTCACACTAATGGCTATTTCAGAGGCCGCCTTGTTACATGTGCCCGGCACAAATTGCAGGCTGCTTCCAGAAGAGAATTGCTGGAGATAGTTACTGATGGCGCTAGCAGCTCTTTCAGAAGAGAATTCAGACATCACGTTTTTAATTTTCAAATCAACCAGGGCTTTTGCTGACCACAACAAAGCCAAAAGGTCATCCTGTAATGAGGATGCAATGCCACTGAAGGATCTCCTGCTATGGAAAATAGCTTTCCCACTCGAGTCTCTTAAGTAGAAGTTAACACATTTTTTCTTTCTAACTGCAATATCAGCTGGAATATGGAACCTTGTAAAACAAACTTACTATAACTACTTTCTGCAAATTACAAATGAGTGATAAAGTTTCAACTTTTTGAGAAAATTTCCCAAAAATGAGTCTCACCTTCTTGACCAAATTAACACCTAATCTCTTTTAGAGGAACATTCTCTCATTTACTGCAAAATATAGAAATAGTATACGATAAAAACTAAAACATAACTCTGTTTAAAATTATATACTTTGACACACGGTCTCTTTCTCTACAATTTTGTTTGTAACTTTTCCTCCACCTCTACCTCAATTTTGTTACGGTTTACATATATATATATGAATTAAAAAGTAGTAATAAAATAATCTACTGCTGACAAAAAAATACTACTTTGTAGTATAATTTTGGCTGTAAAAATTAAAAAGTGGTAATAAATAATTTTTTGGAATGATGTGCATCTGTAGTTACTTTTCTTCTTGGAAATTGATATTTATTTGTCCAACAAATGTGAACTACTTGGATTAGATGTGACTATATATCCGGAGATCTCAAGCGTCCAACGAATCAAAAGGCTCACAAGCAAAAGGAAAAATTAGTCCACGTTGATGAACCACCACTTGAAAAATCTTGAAGCACAATTTCACAAGTTTCCTTTCGATCCCAACCCCATCTTTTATAATATAAATTTCAAACAGAAGCACCTAAACTTCTCAAAATCGTGAGGAATGGCCACACAAGCTTCTCGTTCAAGAAGAGATATGGACGTGACTATCTTCTTGTTCTCCTTCCTCTTAACTCTCACTGCTCTAGTGGAAGCTGCTGGTCGTGGAGTTTCCAATAATAATAACAAAAATGGCGGATTAGGAGCTTCGTTTATATTTGGAGATTCTCTAGTCGATGCCGGAAACAATAATTATCTACCGACCTTGTCTAGGGCCAATATGAAGCCTAATGGTATCGATTTCAAAGCCTCCGGAGGAAACCCTACCGGTCGGTTTACTAATGGCCGGACCATTGGTGACATCGTTGGTACGTACAACTACAAGTATCTATATTTTGTAACGCATATATATATAGTAAATGATATGTTGCATAAATCATAAGTATATATGATGTTGATGTTTATTTGGTCTACACATGTTACTTTTACTATATATGAACGGTTTGATTTATGATATTTCAGGGGAAGAGCTAGGGTCAGCGAACTATGCGATCCCATTCTTAGCACCAAACGCTACCGGAAAAGCTTTATTAGCCGGTGTTAATTACGCGTCTGGAGGAGGAGGAATCATGAATGCAACCGGAAGAATCTTTGTAAGTTTTAGTCATCTGGATTTGATAATATGTTAAAAATGTATTTTAATTAGACTTCTAATTTTTGTGTAAAAATGTAAATATTTGGTAGGTGAATAGGTTAGGTATGGATGTACAAGTCGATTTCTTCAACACCACACGTAAACAATTCGATGACCTACTTGGAAAGGACAAAGCAAAAGAGTATATAAGCAAGAAATCAATATTCTCAATCACTATTGGAGCCAACGACTTCCTCAACAACTATCTATTCCCACTTCTCTCCGTCGGAACACGGCTCACGGAAACTCCTGATATCTTTATTGACGACATGCTTGATCATCTACGCGACCAACTAACCGTAAGCAAAACCAACACATAGTTGTGTTACCTTTTGTATCGTTACAAGCTTACAGTTAATGGATCTTTATGGTTACAATGCAGAGGTTGTATCAATTGGATGCGAGAAAGTTTGTGATCGGGAACGTTGGACCGATCGGATGCATACCGTACCAGAAAACCATTAATCAATTAAACGAAGACGAGTGTGTGGACTTGGCTAATAAGCTAGCAAATCAATACAACGTTCGACTAAAGAGTTTATTGGAGGACCTAAACAAGAAGCTTCCCGGAGCAATGTTCGTGCATGCAAATGTCTACGATCTGGTCATGGAACTCATTACTAACTACAAAAAATACGGTAATATTCTGGGTTTATTCTTCTATAACTCACACACACATTACTAACATACGCACGTTTTATACCTTGAAGGGTTCAAAACTGCCACAAAGGCTTGTTGCGGTAATGGAGGACAGTATGCGGGTATAGTACCGTGCGGACCGACTTCGAGTTTGTGCGAAGAAAGGGATAAGTATGTGTTTTGGGATCCCTATCATCCGAGTGAAGCAGCAAATGTTATCATCGCGAAGCAATTGTTGTATGGTGATACTAAAGTTATATCTCCGGTTAATCTCAGCAAACTTAGAGATATGTGATTTGATTGTCTGCTGAACAAAGCGTCTCCTTGGAGATTCTATAAATATTTTTCTTGCATTTACGTTTGTTATACGCAAAGCTAAGATCCATCTTTGTATCATTGTATGTGTTTGTGTTGTGTTTACTTTTAGTGAGAATTCTTTTTTTTTGTCAAGATATATGATAGAAAATTCGAAAATGTATTTGTCAAAAATGTGAACAAATTTCTGGTTCTCCTTCTACATTGCCTTCTTTACTTTCTGCATCTTGGTTTAATCTTAGACGGTTAGTTTCCCACGTATACTCTTTGTACATTGACTATTAGTTCTCTGAGATCCAGAGAATGCCAAACCAACACTACATTAACTGTTAGTTTTTTTTTTCTCTCTTAAAGCATAGAAAGCAATAAACGTCTTGAATTTTAGAAATTTCCATTATTGAACACACACTTTATCGCATCTAATCTACAGTGTTCCTTATTTTTTAGGATATGCTCAGAGCCTCAGACAGAGTGACGGAGCATTAGTTTTCTAAGAATATGCTTAAAAGAATACAGAGCATTAAAATGATTATTTTGAGCAACTGAATGTCCCACAATATGCTCGGGCAGAGTGACATATTTCTGTAAGGACATTTATGCTTTTAATTACTTATTTGTCTATCTCTTTAATTACTTACGAATTATTATTGATGAAGTAACTACCAGTGATAATGTATCACTTTTTACCCCAGGTACTTCATTTCTGACCGAAGAAGAAGTCCATGTGCCGTGGCAGAGCCCATGGGCGAAGACAAACCGCTTCTTGTACTCCTTACCTATTATTTTATGTGATACTTCTGCATCTTGGCTCAACACTTATATAGACGACTTTCTCACATATACTTTCTGTATAGTACTGATTGTTAGTTTTTGGTCGTTCTCTTAGATCTAGAGAATGCCAAACCAACACTACATTGACTGTTAAGTTTATTTTAAATTATGTCAAACATTTAAACGCGATAAAAGTCTTGATCTTTAGAAAGACCCATTTGCAGGACAACACTTATTTGTATCCAAATACATTTTCATATAACAAGATAATTTAAGCTAATTTTTCCGCGATTTCCGAGAGATAGTCACTTAGTAACTGAGGCTTGCAGAACATTGGCATATGATCTGTGTCCTCCATCTCCTTCACTAGTTTCGTCGGAAAATTATCGATCATCCACCATTGAATTTCTTTTGTAAGTGTTTTGTCCTCTTTGCACACAATGTAAGCTCGAGGAACAGATCCATACCCTTTGTCCGAAAAGTTCTCCACCTTGGATAAATCGTTGATGAACAATGATCCGGGCCTCTTTAAAAGCAATCCAAGCTCAATATCCTAAATCAAGATTACCATATACATGAGTATTTATCATTTTATCATGATATGTTGATGATGATACATCAAATTACCTCAACAGGAGAAAGTTGATAGAGAGCGTGCTTCATGAACTCAGTGCTGAAAGACATTGACACACCGGAATTGTCTGAGCCATATGGTTTTAACTCCGAGCCCAACCATGCTTCTGGTGGCGTCTCCCGTTTAAACTTGTACGTGATCATAGAGTTAAAATTTAGATTTATCTTTCTGGTTAAAGACAACTAAATTATAGAATGATATTACGGTAAAATTTTAACCACTATGAAAGTACACTACTTGGACTTTTAGTAATATAGGTGAAATTAAACTCATTGTACCCACATACACGTTCAATGGGGGCGAAATAGAATATGTGAGATATGTGACATATACGTTATATATTTTAAATATAAATGGTTACTGCATATACACACCACATATCATAAAGACTCCAAAAATGGAGATCTACCCCACGAGTTATGAAGACTCCAGAAAGGGAAAATCTATATGTATCACATCCTTATCAGTTTTATCTTGGGTGATTGGTTAGGACTATTATAGGTATTGAATAATGTCCGTACAATTTACGATGTTGAATTTTGGGTTTGCAACGTGTTTGTCATTTTGTAAATAAACTAATATATATTTTTCCTAATCTTAGCAAAAAGAAAAATCATAGTGGTAAATTGATTGTTTTAGAAGAGCAAAGGTAATAAAATTGTAAATTGTAAGTGCCAACATGTATCACATCAAACTAAAGATATATCTAACATCATATATATAAGAATGACAAATTCATTTAAAGCTACTTTTGTTTTAGGATGAAAATTCATAGTTCAAAAATTAGGATCAGAGCTATGGATCATATGGACGATTTCCCACGTCATACTGGCCCATCTTGTAGTGATATTTCTTAGATAAGCACAAGATAACATATAGAACTAATAATTATATAGAAGTAAGTATTGCGGATGAAAATAATTAATGTCTAGATAGTTTAAGCTCCTACGTTATAATTACTTTTATTTAAGCTCGTAATTACTTCTGTTTAAATTTTCAAATCTTAGAGATTTGGCTCTAAACAGGAAAAAAGTAGTTGTCGTTAAAAACAAGATCGAACCTTATCCACGACGAACGATGGTGAGTGTTTGGTATCGGGCATGAAAGCAGTCACGAAGACTGAGACAGAGATTTTGTCTGGAAACTTATCCATGGCCATGGTTAAGCTGAACCCTCCAAAGCTATGACCAACGAGCACAACCTTCTCATCACTTGGTAATGAGGCGATGAGCTGTATCAATGGCTCAGAGTATTGTTCGCATGTGGAGATCTCAGTGATAGACCTGGTTGTGTCTATACCCGAAGCAGCTAGGTCTAAGGCGGTTACGCGGTGGCCGGAGGCCTCGAGAAGCGGCTTAACCTTGTACCAGCACCACGCGCCGTGGCATGCACCATGTACTAGCACGAAGTGCTGCTGCTTCTTTTCCTCACCCATTTTTTTTCTTCTAAACCTTTGATTTTGTATATTATTTTCTACTCGTCACAGACCGACACCACACAACATATATAAAGAGATTTTCTCTCTCTCTAAATGCCGATACGTCAGCCTTCTGTTACTAGTTCACTTCAGTTTATTTTCCAAAATCACAATCCACATCAGCACAATTTTAAAGCAGCTTTTTCTAAATATAAATAGTTTGTGATTTTGTAACTACATATGAGAATCCTCTAGACATTATTTACAAATTGATTCTAACACATGTACTCTCTACCATCAATTCCACTAAATAAATCTGATATGACATGCTAAAATGATGACATGGTTCATGGTTAAATGTAACAAGAACAATTACATTTAATGTTTATTTGTATTTTTGTTAAACATTTTAGATTATGGTAGTAAAGTATGCATCAAAATTAAATTAAATCTATTCAAATATGATATTAAATCATATAATAATATTTTCAAATTTTAAAATATTTTTTTAATAATTATATAATTTTATTACTAAAATTTTTGCAAAATTTTTATTATTATTTTAAAAGCATAAATTTTGATCGTAATATCATTAGCTTTTTTATATATCCACAAATTTTAGAAATACTTTTTAGTTGTATTTTTTGATAATTATATAACTTTTATATCATAATTAATTTTATACAAGTTGATTTAATATATTTTATCCAAAAAATAGATAAAATATCTGTCTAAGATTATAATCTTAAATATATACATATCTATTCTTAAATATGATTTATAATAAACAATTTTTTTATTTCATCTTAATTTTATGTTCAATTCAATCAAATTTATATTAAAATATTACCAAAATAATAAAATCTAAAATAATAATAAAATATTTTAAATGTAATTTAAATTTATAATTTTTATTACTGCACGTGATGTAGAAAAACACCTAATAGATTATAAATTTAGTGAATTTAAATGTTTGATAGATATGATTACATATGAAAACCAAACTATAGACTAAATAACAAATATTCAACTTATGGTGAATATATCAAAATACGAAAGAATAAGTACAAAAATATGAACTTTTTACATGACGATTGAATTTTTATTTTTGTTTATATTTTTTTACTTAAGTTGGAAATAATATCAAAACCTTATAAACTCTAACACCGATAAATCCCCAAGTTGATCGTCCAATCTGCATTAAAATTGTCACAATCAAATATGCTGATCAAGATATGCTCTGAGCTTGCAAATTTGGTTTGTATAGTTAGTTCAGTTTGGATAATTCGTTTTTTGGTTAGTTCGGTCCTTACAAAATCTTGCCAAACTGAATAAAAGATTAATTCAATTTGGTAATTATTTAGTTTTGTTTTCAATTTTTCTACCAAACTAAACTGAAGTTTTTTTATTTTGGTCAGATTTTAGGTTTTAGTTAAAATTTTGGGTCATTTTTATCAGGTTTGGTACTTTGGTTAGTTCAGATATTTCGATTAAATTGGTTCAATATTTGGATATGATTTTGGTTTAGTATGGTATAAGTTCAAATTATTTAATTAATAAAATTCTAAGAAAATTAAAAATAAAATCAAAATAACTGATCACTGATCTGAATCGATAACCAATTTTTTTTAAAATGTGTGAATTGAATTATTAATTAAAGTTTAACTGAAAACTAAATATTGTGGTTCAGTTTTGGAAGTTCTGTGGGGTTAGTTTTCGCAGTCCTAAGAACAACATTACTAGTAAAACATTTTTTTGCCAATAAAATATTATTATTTAAAAATGTATTATTAAAATTTTAAATTAATTAAATTATTAAATTAATTAAAATGGCGCACATAGAGAATCCCTCAAATATTATTGAAAGTATTTTGCACATGTAAAGTTTATCAAAATAAAATTTTCTTTCTCCTCTATTTTTTTATTTTTATTATTTTGATACTGAAATGTTAGATATCAAACGATAATAAAGAAAATTGTTTTTGAAAACCAACGACGATAATGATTTTCTAATGGATTGGATTATCACTAAGTCACACTATATCCAACGTAACTCATATAATAATAACACAAAAAGTATGAGATCATAACATATTTTGTGTAATGGAACCCACGTACAGCTAAGTTTTGCTAACGAAACCGCATGGCCGGACCTGAATAGAAACTTATCAAGCATGTGCTATGTGTTTGAAGCCCGACAAAAAATATATATGTTTTAGAGTTAATAATAAAAATAAAGAGCTTGTGGTTTTACTGGTAACATTGTTCTGAGTGTGAAATTGGACCCGGTTTTAAATCACTCCGACTGTATATTTTAATATTTTCATTGTTTTCTATAAACAAAAGAGCCAAAAATATTTTTTGCTTGTGGGTCAGTATTTTTCAGCGCAGCCCTGCGAAACCGTCACTGATTTTGTCTCCTAAATATATAGACAAAACGGCTATTTTCATGACTGGCTGCACTAACTCGTGATAAAAAAGATTATACTCTTATTGATTGGGTTGCAAGTCGTTACCATTGTGATTTGAAACGCATCCCTGAAAATCACGGAAGTGGCTTTATGCTATAAACGACACGCTCGTGGTCTAATTAATAATAAAATTAGCGATAAATGAGTCTAACGGGACCTTTGGCCTTTCCGCAAAACAGAGCGTTAAGAGGTGGCTAAGCTTGGCCTCAGTGTAGAGAGATCTCAAGTTGTTCCGAATACGAACATGGAGTTCTTGTCCTAAATATCTTCTTGACCATATTTGTGACCTCACATTCCAGAAGATTTTAGAACCATTTATACTAGATTTGATATAGATATAAATATAGGTGTGTTGTATCATGCACGACGAATAGTAAGTGTTGATTAAAAATCATATTTTAAATCTAACTGGTTTCGTTAGACATAATTTCAATTTATTTTGTTCTATAATTAATCCAATTTTTCAATATAATAGTTTGGTGTCTGGCTGCTCTTATTTCTTTTCTGTAACAGCTCATATACACGCATTAACTTGCTTAAACTCGGGTTGTGGCAGTGATATCATCAATACTAAACAAGTAGAAAACATCAATGTATGTGGTAGGGTATCTACATTATTTTTATCGTTGTGCCCTTTTCCATCTTGTAGCAAGAGTTGCCTTTTGTATCTATTATCTAGGGGTGGGCGTTCGGGTACCCGTTCGGGTTCGGATCGGGTATTTCGGATTTTCGGGTATTTCGGTATAGAGGTGTAGAACCCGTTCGGGTATTTCTGTACTTCGGGTCGGGTTCGGGTATTTTTAGTTCGGATTCGGTTATTTTGGATCGGGTTCGGATTTTTAGATTTTGAAAAAAAATTTAAAATTTTCATTTCTCAAGTTTCTTGTATTTAAAAATATAACTTTCAGTTAACTATTTTTTTTATTTTTAATAGATTGAATGATTAATAGATTTGGACATAATATTTTAAAACTAAAAAGACAATAATTTAGTTTTTTTTTTAATTTTGGATGTAACTTTTTGTTAATTTTTGAAATAAAAAATTTGACATGCATTTTAAGTGAGTAGCAAATCATTTTTTCGTAATTATATATATATATATATATCACATGAATTTAAAGTATGTATAATATCAATATAAATATTTTATATAAAATGAGCGATGTAAACTAGAAATATAAAGTTAATTATTCATATGTTCGGTTATCTTCGGATATCCATTCGGATTCGGGTATTATCCGTTCGGGTTCGGTTATCCAATCTCTCCCTATTCAATACCCGTTCGGGTATTTTGCTATTTCGGTTCGGATTTCGGTTCGGGTTTTTCGGATCGGGTTCGGGTGCCACTTCGGATATCGGGTAAAGTGCCCACCCCTAGTATGTGGCTATTAGGCCTGAGACAGATCGGGTATCCAGACAATTTTAAGGTATTCGGATCCGGATCCTTATCCGGCGGATTTGTACTTTTACTATCCTTATCCGGATCCGGGGTTCTTAGATATCCGGATGTCGGATATCTTTCTAAAAACTGTAATATCCGGCGGATATTCGGATCCAGATTTGAATCCTTAAAATAAATAAATAGATAATATTAATATATATAAAATATTAAAAATATTTTTTTAAAAAAATATAATGTTTTTAATTATTTCTTTGTATAATATAAAAAATTTTACATAAAATTTGTATATACTATTATAAAAATAAAAATATATTAAATAAAATTAACTTTTATATATAGATATAACTATTTTTGAAATAGCTATTAATAAAATTTACGGATCTGGATATCCAGACTAAAATATTAATATATTTGGATCCGGATCCGGTTTTGACGGATCCAACATTTTACTATCCGGATCCGGATTCGACCTCTCCGGATATCCGGATTTTCGGATCAGATCCGGATCATTAATCATATAAGAATATTATATACATATATATATATATATATATGTCATTATTAAAAACAATAGTTTGATTTCCTCTTTCTTAATAATATCTTGATTTTATATTTTTTACCAAACCATATGAATATGAAAAACAAAGTATGTATAATTTTCTAATATGGATATTTTATATATAAAATAAAAACGTGAATTCAAAATTAGTTTTTATGTTTTGCTCTCCCGTTAATTTTTTAAAAGGACTAATTATAAAGATATTCATACTAATGTATTGATCATTATTAAAAATAATAGCTTGATTTCCTTTTTTTCTTAATAATATTTTGATTTTTTTAGTATATTTTCGTACCAAACCATATAAATATGAAAATCAAAAGCTATAATTCTTTTTAATATGAAGATTTTATAGATAGAAAAAAAGCGTGAATCCAAATTAGTTCTTTGTGTGCTACTCTTATGTTAATTCTTAAACGGTTAATTATAAGGATATTTATAATAATATATTAATATATATATTATTATTTGTGATTTTTTTTGGCATTCGAACTTTCACGTTAAAAATAGAGTGGTTAATATGGTTTATACATTTAGTGAATAAAATATTTAAATTAGTCAAAACATAAAAGCAATTTTATATTTATTTGATTCAATTTTTAATTAAAATTAATAATAATAAAATGATCTAAAATCTAAAAATATATTTAAAAATAAAAAGATAATTCATATATACATAGTGTTGTTATCCGAAATATCTTTAATAAAAATTAAAATTAAAAACAGAAAATACATAAATAAATATTAATCAAGTTAAAGAATTTTAATTTTATATAATTGGAAGTATAATATTGAATAATTTCTAAGATTTATTTATTAATAACAAATATAGTATACAATGAATTTTAAAAAAAACTATAATACTTAAGCATTTTCAAATAGAAAAAAAATTATCATTATTTTATTTTAATTAGTAATGCATGTATTAATAAGTAATTATAAAGTATTTATACTTGCATTTGTTATATATAAATTTCACGATTAAAAATAATAGTTTGATTTTTTTCTAAAATAATGGTTTTGATTTAGTTTGCATTTTCTATAGTTACCAACCCATATAAATGTGAAAATAAAATATCTATAACCTTTTTAAGATAAATATTTTATTTATAAGACATAAACATGAATTCAAAATTAAATTTAAAAATTTCTATAATGTTGTTTGAAAACAGTTTCATAAATCTAAATGTTAGTGTATTTTAAAAATGGTGGTATCTGCGTATTATAGTTCAAGCAATTTCTTTTTTTTTTGTCATAATTTTTAGATCATAGATTTGGTTGATAAGTGTAATAATTTTTTCACTTTTATGATTTTCTAAAGTATCAAATCTCTTCCACATGCTTTATACACTTTTAAAAAACAATTATATTTAAAAAAATAAAGTATTGGTGTTTTGGTTTTGAAAGATTAATGAGTAAATCATGAAGTTTTCTTAAACCTATACTTCAAATTTTAGAGCATTAAAATCTTTAACTATAACAACTTAGAGCATTAAAATCTACAACTATAACAACAGAAAAATCTATAATCTTAATTCTACAGCAAAAGAAAGATAAATTAAGGGACAAAATTGTAAATTTTGTCTATTCATTGACCACTTGCTATGGTGAACTCAGAATCCATGCAATCCGAATTACAACCATCGGATATGGATATGTGGCTTCTGTCCAAACATCATTGATTCTGCATATACTCATAAATCGGATTTTGTTTTCTAAAGATATAAATTATTTTTTTCCCGAAGCTCTATCGGTTATCAAATTAATACAATTCAATCCTTTACTTTCATATCGAACCGTCCAACATATTTTTGATAAAAAAGAAAAGAATTTGATAAAGAACCGTCCAACATATTTTCGTCAGTTCAAAAAAAAAAAATATTTTCCGTAAAACGAAACACATATCAACTTTGCATGGCTCCCACGTCACCGCAAAGTCACCACGACGTGTTACATCAAGAACTAATGAAGAAACTTTTTTCACACACACACCATTCTCTAGAATCCTTTCAAATATATACATCGTAAGCTATTATTTTCTTATTTTACTACCAGCATCATCTATTACCATAACAGACATGGCCAACGATGTGTCCAAAGATACATCACCTAAATCTGGTAAGAACAATAGTCTGAGAAACAAAATGCTAAAAACTAGAAAACCGACACTAATTTGATCTGAACGTTTTAGACATCATTTAACTCTGATATCTTCTTCGTTATGTTTCATGAATTACATAGAAGATACTACTTTGGAGGACATATACTTATGGAGGAGGAAGAAACTAGCCTTCTCTGTACTTCTTGTCTCAACAGCGACGTGGGTTTTGATCAATATTTATGGTTTCAGTTCTATAACCATTGTTTCTTGGGCAGCCATGGCCATCGTCTCTATGGTCTTCCTTTGGGGCAGTTTACTTCGCCTTCTCAGCAAGTATTCAAATAATTCCTTCTCAAACAGTTGGGCATGTTGAAAGCCGTTCATGAATTAATTTATATATTCTGAGGAAAGCTGTTTTAATTTTTGCGTTTATTAACTTTCGGACAGGGTTGAACCGGACTTGTCAGGGTTAGAAGTGTCAGACGAGTTTGTAGCAGAGATGGCGAGGTCGTGTCGAAAGCTAATGGAAGAAATGGTTGGATGGATGTTCACGGTCGGTGCTGAGAGTGAATGGTTTGTTTTCGCTAAAACCATTTTGGGGTTCTGGATCTTGTCAAGAATAGGAAACCTTCTCGATTTCCATACTTTTCTCTTCATCGGTACGTAAGTATTTATAAGATCTGCAATATCGACCGTCCCATTAGGTAAAGAGTATAACCCATTAGGTATAGTATAACTCGGTAATATTCCAAAATTTTAACTTTACTTAACATAAATAAGACTATCAGATTCTTAAGCTGATCATTTATGCTATACGCCAGATTTGTCTAATGGTTTGTATCACCACCTTGGTTTAAACATACAAACAAAACAAAAGGTCGAACTTGATCAAACATGATAGTATGTTTTGTTTTACGTTGCTTTTGATTAAGCAAGCATTTGACTTATGTTTTTAAGAAACTAGCAACATTAGGAATATTGTACGAATATGGTATAAGTAGTGGGAGAAGATTATTATTACCTGTCTTGTTACCGTTTCAACCATAGTACTACAAGTAATAAATCTACTACTCCTTTACTCTTTGGTATATGTAGGGTTAGTGATCGGCTTAACGGTTCCGAAGTTGTGGGAGAAGCATGGAGATCGACTACAAAAGCTATCGAGGAATCTTAAAGATAGATCAAATGAAGCATATGATAACAGTCGTGAGAAGATTTTGAAAATGAAGAACAAGTTACAGCATGGTACAGAGGATAAAGTTAAAAAAGCAGAGTAAATGGTACCTGGTGTTTTGTTTTGTACAAAAATGTTACCTGTCTTGTAAAGCAAAAGTAATGTGTAAAATGTGTAAACAAAATGTAGTAGATTATTATTACCTGTCTTGTTACCATTTCAACCATAGTAAGAATCTGAGATGATGAAAACATTGTGAGATCGATGTTTACCCTTCCAAAGTAGATTCAGTCTCATTAAGTCTAGGCATGGGCATTTTATCCGGATCTATCCAATTCGGAACTGATTCGAAAATACAGGTTCGGGTCCAGAATCGGAACCGAGAATTTTATCCTAGGTCAACTAATAGAGGATCCGCGAATAGCAGGTTCGGGTCCAGAACCGATCCGGGACCCGATCAGGTATTTTTGGAACCAAAAATATTAAAGTTAATGAGTCTTGAAATCCGATGCACCTACCCTTTAGTCCTTTACACTTTTCCAGTTTTCTTTGTATATTGTTTCCATTTTTCCTAAAAAAACAATTGAGAAAAGAAAATTGGGATTTACTAATCTATAAATACGAAAATCAAGCAAATAACAAACTGGAATAAGAGAATCCAACATTTCTCCTCCATCAAAAACGTCCAGAAATCAATCCCAGGTTTGACTTGATGTGTAATTGCGTATAATTACATGTTTATTGTTCAAGTTTTCACTTGATCTTTGACGTGTTGTTTGTTGTTCAAGTTTGTTCTTATTGTTTGTTGTTCAAAATTTTGTTCTGTTCATATTTTTTTTGTTCCGAGTTTGTTTATGTTTTCTGTTCAAGTTCGCTCTGTTGTTCGACTTTGATTTGATTATGTTGTAACTGTTGTTCTTGGTGTGCCTTGCTTTATAATTTAGTTATTATGTTATTCGACTTTGACTTGACTTCTATAAGTTTGACTTGTTTTTTGTTGTCGTGATTAAGAGTATGATGATGATCTTTGCTTTTTTTTTTCTGTTTTGGAATGGAAACTTGATAAAGTGTTGTGAGCAAAAGAATGGATAATGTATTTGGTGTACTACACTACTGTAGGTTTTCAGATTGTTTTTATTATCATAGATATTGTATTATGTTCGAGTAAAATTAAAGGTTTTATGTTCGGGTATTGCAGGTTCATGGGTATAATTAGATCCGAAACTCATATTTAGACCCGAAAATATGTGGAATTGACCCGAAATATCAGAAACCAGCCCGAAAAATGTGAAATTTATCCGAACATGGACTCGAACTACCTGGAACCGACCCGGCACAATAAATACCCGAACCGACCCGGATCCGATAGGACCCGACCCGGAACCGACCTGGATTTTTTTAAGTATCTATATGAGTCTAAAATTCTAGGACCCGAAAGACTCGGATCCGATAAAACCCGATTCGAATCCGACCCGGATGCCCAGACCTTAAGTCATTAAGTAATAAATATTTTGTTGGGCCAAGCGTGTTAGTGCTACAAAAATATATTGTATTAATGCAGTTCAGGGCAGCCCAAGAGAAGAAGAGGAAAGGAAACGAAAGCCGTTATCAGTCAGGTTTCGACCCTAGAGACCTGTGGAAATGGACCAGAAATAGACCACAGTTTCGGTGAGCCACTTTTAGACCATTTCTAATTCAGTTCTATTTTTTTCTATTTTTTTTTTCTAAATTTACTCCAATGGTTGTTTTTATAGTAGAACTACTCTATTATAGAAGAAAATACAGAGAAAAAAATAGGATTAGGTTAGAGAAACCATAGAAACATTTAAATTGAATTATATATTTTTCTATGCTTTACCATATTGTGCATATTTACTACATGCTATGCTTGTTCGGCAACATTTGTTCTGGCCAAAATGGTTTAAATTACACCAACCACATTTATTTTGTCTCATATACTTGCCTTATTTCGGCCATTTAAATATTATCATCAGTTTATTATTCTTTTATAACTAAAGAAAAAGTAATAAAGAAATTGCTTAAAATATCATATATTAGTATTTATTTATAAAAATAATTTCAACTGAAAATATTATGATATTTAAGTTTTAAAATATAATGATTACTATTTAAGGTTTAGTATTTAAAGAGTATAACTAGATTTCGATCCGTACAACCGTGCAGGTGTTTATTTTTATTTTATATAC
Source organism: Brassica rapa (assembly GCF_000309985.2). Classification (NCBI taxonomy): domain Eukaryota; kingdom Viridiplantae; phylum Streptophyta; class Magnoliopsida; order Brassicales; family Brassicaceae; genus Brassica; species Brassica rapa. Next base: position 39,203,976 of record NC_024803.2, on the reverse strand, counting down.
ATAAATATTTTTTACATCATTTTACGGTATATATATTTATTTAACAAATTATTATATGCATTAAAAACATATTAAATATTATTTTTGTATTAAATTTATATTCAGTTTTGACCCACCGACCTTCAAAACTAAGTTTTCTATTAGCAATATTTTTACATTTATTTATTTCAGATAATATATTATTATATATACAAAAGTCTAAGATATGTCAATTTTTATACATGTATTATATAGTTTTTGAATGTTAAGTCGTTATACCATCGTATTATATTTTTAGCTTAAATATTTTATATTTATAAAAACTGTTTTTATAAATTTATCAATTTAGTATAATATTATCATATTTAGTTCAATATAATAATCTCATTTAATATGAACTATTATTATTATAAAATGATAAAAAAGGTAATATTTATTTTATAAATGATAACTAAATATATATATATATATATATTAATGCATAATAATAGTTCATTATATATATATATATTAACGCATAATAATAGTTCATTACTAATTACAAAATTAGTTGAAATATTCACATAAAATATTTTTGAAAATTAACATAATGTTATATTATTTTCAAAATATTTGTTAAAACAATTATATATATATATATATATATATGTATATATTTATTTATATTTATATTTAAAATAAGAAAATATCATGCATAAATGATTTGTATTATTAACTTTGATGAAATACAAGTTAATTTATATACGTGTATTATATAGTTTTATAATATTAACATGTGTTATCTACATATTACATTTCGAATATAAATACTTACAAAAATAAAATATATAAAATTAATAATTTAATATAATTTAATTATATTTAGCACAATATAATAATTAATAATTTCTCTTAAAATGATTGATTATGATTATATAATTGATAAAATGATAGAATTTATATTTTAATATTATAACATAACAAATTTCAAAATTAATGAAAATGTTTACATATAATTTTTGAAAATTAAGAACTTGTTAAAATCTTTTAAACAGACTTGTTAGAACTTTTAAAATATATATTTATATTTAAAATGAAAAAATATCAAAAGATATTATGATTAACGTAGTTCAAAGATTCTATATATTATTAGTCTTAATAAAATATATTTAATAAAAAATTAAAAGATGGTCCAAATTATAAAACAATACATGAAAGAATTCATTACTTCTACTTTAATAGATAATATAGACTATAATTAGAAATTTGAAGAAAATAATATACAATTTTTTTATAATAAAATCTTAACTAATATTAATTTATAATAATATTAGAGTACTAATCACGAAATTAATCAATGATTCATTTTATAATAATATTTAAAATATTTAATATGATTTTGTAGATTTTTTTTTCTCAAGATATTTTTATAATTAGAAAATAAGACAATTTTATAGGTGAGTTGTTATATATGTCAATTATTTAAGATGTGATATCTTAATGATGTCATTATGCTAATTATAATTAAATGAAATATAATTTTCTAGAGAAGGTCTATTTTAAAAAAAAAATCACACATAAAAAGAAATTGTGACTTTTGTTTTAATATAATAGATTGTATGTAAATTTATAATTAAATATCACATATTTCTAAATAATTTAATAAAGAAGTTAGTTAATTTTTTCATAGATAATTTAGATAATTATAAAAATGATCATCTTTTATAGATAAATTTGAAAAGAAATATCAGGTTTATAGTAAAATTAGAAATTTTCAAAATAACATTATCCACAACACATTTATATTAACTTAAATCTTGATTATAAACAATAACTAGATTTTAACCCGCACGTTCGTGCGGATATTTTTTTCATTTTATAAATACATTAGATATTATTATAAATGTTTTAAATATAAATTTTTTATTTTAGTCTTATATATTATGTAACTCTATAATATTATTGTTTATATTTTTTATTCAGCATTATTCATATATAGTGATTTTAATGCATTTTACTTTTTTATTAATGTTTATTTCTTACTAATATATTTTTGAGTTAGATACAATAAAATAACAATATGAAATAATTAAATAGAAAACCTCCTTCAAAATATGTTTTTCTTTAATTTTATACATTTTGTTATAATACATTTTTTAAAATTTTAAAATTTATATTATAGAAAATAAATATGTTCAAGATAATTTATATTTGCATGGTCTGTTTAAAAAATATACTTTAACATATATTATTTATTATTTTACAGAATTTAAGTAAGAAAATTTTGTTTAAATATTACAGTCCTATTATTTTAGTAAATTTTATACATAGTAGCATCTATCATATTATTTTACTTAATTTTAATGTATTAAGATATTTTTTGGATGCTATGATATTTAGTTTTTTTTTTTAATTATATTTTCAAAATATTCGATTGCTTTAATTTTTACAATATATATAGTTTGTTTTTTTCTATGGTGCATTTCAAAAAGTTATTCTTTATTATCTGTGATTTAATATTTTGTAAAATTTGAAATATTATCATTTTGAGTTTGAATATTTATTTTTAAAATTTATATTTTGTCAAGTAAACTTTGAAAAATTACAGTACTATATTTGAGTTTGGAAGATTACATTTTGAATTTGTTTTTGTTACTACATTAATACATTGTTTTATAATAAAAAAATATTTAAATTTTTGGTGATATTTTCTAAATTTTCTCAACAGATTTTGTTATAATTAAGAAAAAATTATAATTAAAATTTCTTCTGAACTACTAAAATTTCATAGTTTTCTAATAACATTCTAATAACATTCTAATAACATATTTTTAAATAGTATATGAATTAATGGTTATTATATAATATTATATCTTTTTATATAAACATTTTAAAAAATATATTGTCAAGAGTTTCAAAATAAATAAAAGATAATATATAGTTGTAGATATAAAAGTTTAACATATCTTAATAAATTTATTTTTGTACAAAAATATTATATAGTTTACGAATTTTAACTCATTTTAATGATGAGTGATGATTTATTTAAATGAAACAATTAAAAAATAAAATTTGTTAATATACCTATTTAATATAATTTTATCATATTTAGTTCTTATATAACTTCTATTTTTATATAATACAGAATCTAATTATATAATTTATTTTTCTTTTTTTTATAATAAAATTTTAGTTAACATTAATTTATACCAATATTATATTATTAATTACAAAATTAATCAATATCTTATTTTATAAAAATATTTAAATTTTAAGTAATATTTTGTTAGATTTTTTCTCAGCAGATTTTGTTATAATTTAAAAATAAAATTCAAATTTATTGTTGGTTTATTATTAATGTAAATAATCAAAGAGTAATTGGCGTAGATGCACCGAGAAACCTATGTAATTTGCCATATAACCTTGTTTCTTTTTAATATTTTTAGTGACTATAATACCCTTATCTCTATCTCTCTCTCATCTCCTTTTATGTGTTCTAATCTCTTTATCTTTCGTACAAATTCTTCAAATCATCTTCTAATTCAACAAAAATCTTTATTTTTTTATTCTGATTCTTTTGACACCCATAATGCTAATCTTATTATCTCATCCCAATTCCAATATTTCCAATTTCGAATCACAATCAACTTTTAGATAATATATATGTTATCAGGTATTTTATTACTTACCTGCTATTATTTAGATTTTAATGGATTCTTAATCGATACATGAAGTGTTAGCTGTTACAAATAGATTTAAGCTATTTAATAGATAACTAATTAATTGTTAATAGTTTCATTAACTGATATATGATTTGTTAGTCGATACATTTGTTTGATACATAGATTGTTAGATGATACTGAAATTATTAGCGGATATGTTAGTTGGTATGTAGATTGTTACCTGCTATGTAAATATTTAGCTGATAGATCTAGAGTTACTTGTTTTCGACAAAGCATAAGGGCATTTTCGTCTGCACAGTGTCAAAAGGTTACTCATTTTTGGGTTATCCATAATTATGGGTATTTAGCAAATTTAGACCTTAATTAGGGATATTCTACACATTGTCTCATAATCAAATATGTCATCTTAACTATTTCTTTAGATGGTCCTATTATGACTTGCTAATGGTAGATAAAAATAAAACCCTAAATTAATAGATTAGATACGAAAAGAGATATCACAGACCAATAAAAGACTTGACAAACTTGTCCAGTTCGGTCAGGTAGGACACACATCTTAATGACACGTCATGCTTAACTACTATGACATATGTCAGATTTTGCCACGTCATATGTCCCGTTCACTCGATTTTTTGTTGTCACCGTCGTTCTCGTGCAAGCCACAAATTCTTTTATTTTATTTTTTAGCTCTCTCATTTAAATTCTGGTCATGCAAAAGCCGCGTATACATGTGACAGATTGAAACATAAATACTGTATTCCAGTTCCAATCTAAGACAAAATAAAACAAAGTTCGTTAACTACAACCAGTGGCTACTACACTTACGTATATATTAGTTTACTTCATATTCCAATGTCAAATAAAAATGTACAGTTATTGTATAAGATCATAAGAATTGCATATATTTGCTTAGAACTAGTTTGTATACATCTTACACAGAGCATATGTTTTATGAACCTTGTAAGTGATAGCGAGTTTTTGGTGTTGATAAGTTCATAACAAATTAGTTTTATAAATGTTGTTGACTTGATGCAGAATACTTCTCTATTTAATTTACTAAATAATTATGAAAATTAACTCATGAATATCTCATCAAAGCAGATTAAATGAATAGATCACCTAGTTCTAGTGGCCATCCCATCCCTACATACTCGACAATGAACTTAAATAATATTAATGATTGTATCTCGTAGCTTCTTGACCAATCAAAATCGTTGTTTAAAGTATATGAAAGCCAATAATCTCTTTGTCTGTTCGACGTAAAAATAAATAAGATTGTTTTACAAAAAAAAAAAAAGATGCTTTAGGAATAATGCAACTTATAATATAAAATGCATGGCCCCTAATCGTTTACTTATATTACGTTATTATCAAGCAATGAATTTCAGATCATGCAACTTATACATATCCCCACATTCAATCATCATCATACATATTATACATATAACTATTTTTCAAAATAATAATAATAATAATAATAATAATAAATAATATTGCGAACCAAACAAATATGATGGAATAGAAAGCTAAGAGCATTTGACCAAAAAAGGGAAAGAAAGCCAAGAGTACTTCCATCTGTCAGGAAATCCAATGGTAATTCTTAACAAAATTATATTAGTATCTTACCTAATTATATTGTTAAAAACACTTGTAAGATAGGTATCTAATTTTTTTATAAAAAATCTAAATTGAAACTTACCCCTTCATCTTTCTTTAATATTTTATTTTTCTAATATTTATAAAAAAAACTAAACGGAAAAATTACCCTTTCATCTTTCTTTAATATTTTATTTTTCTAATATTTTTTATTACTGGAGAACGACATTCATCTAACCAAAAAAAATGCTCAAAAAACCATAAATTTCTTACTATTTGCTTAGAATGATAAAAATCTGAATAGCAATTGAATAAAATGATAAAAAAAAAAATTGTGTCTTCAACAAAATGATTGTTGTGCCCTGTTTGATGATTTCAACCATTTTTTTGTCTTCAACAAAATGATTATTATTCACTGTTTGATGATTTCACCCTTTTCGTAAATACTATTAAAATTTGGTTTTTTTTCTTAGTATCATCCGTTTGAGCGGTATAATTAAATATAAATTTTATTTAAAATATCATCTTTGAATCTTTCAAAATGAATTTCTAAAAACTATTTATTTAAAATCTAAAACTATTTAATTAAATTTACTATTTAAAATGGATAAAAATGTTTTTTGCATAATATAATCTCAGGAAATATCAAAAATATATTTTAATATTATTGAAAATTTTAAACTATCTTGTTGTTAAAATACTTGATGGATACTTATGCAGAGAGTCTCTAGTTTTCTTACAAAAATATTTGAGTAAAAATTGATATTTCCTTTTTTCCTTTTTTGAGTTTAAATACTTTTGTGTAAACAACTAAAAAATACTTTTTAAAAAATACCAGTAACTATATTTTTATATAATACAAGTATTGCAGAAGTGTATAATTTTTTCGTATTATGCTTCTACAGAAAATACTTTTTTTATACATTTCTAAATTTTCTGCCATATTAACGTGTGATTTTTTTTTTTTAATTTCTATATGATTCTTTATATGTTCAGCACATCTCTGATCAATGTCAATTTTATACATTTATTAATCATTATCTATTTATGGTGAAATGACATCATAAGTCAACTGATCGATGAGTTTGTTCATAAACACAGTCCCCAAAACTTGTAATTATACCCTAAAACGAAGAGTAGACTAGTCTTAACAAAGAGCTGTCATCCTGCCAACTTTCATACACAGCCTGTCATTGCGCCCACTGGTCGTTCAAACTTCAAAGTTCAATAACAAAAACACTATCACAAAAAGACAGAATCCTACGTGGCACGTCCTTTTTATATATACACACACACAAACTCATTACCCATCATCAACTCCAACGATTCCTTTTCACCGGATACCAAGTCGAGTCAGTCTATCTACCAAAATGGGTATATGTAGCTCGTACGAGTCGACACAAGTGGCGACGGCGAAGCTTATCTTGCAAGACGGGAGGATGATGGAGTTCACGACTCCAGTCAAAGTTGGTTACGCTCTACAAAAGAATCCAACGTGTTTCATTTGTAACTCAGATGATATGGATTTCGACGACGTCGTATCTGCCATTAGCGCCAACGAGGAGCTTCAGCTTGGACATATTTACTTTGCTTTACCTCTCAGCTCGCTCCATCAGTCTCTAAAAGCGGAGGAGATGGCTTCATTGGCTGTTAAAGCTAGCTCTGCTCTTATGAGAAGTCATTCTTGTGGCCGAGATAAATGTCGGTGTCGCCGGAAATGTGTATCTCCAGTTATCTTCTCTTCCCGCAGAGCGGCGGCGGTTGGATCCGACGGCCAGACGAGAAACGGGAAAAGACGCGGCTGTAGTGGTGGTAGTGGGAGAAGGAAGTATGCGGCAAAGTTGAGTATGATAGAAGAGTGAAGGGTAGTTTGGGGATTTAGTTATTGTTGTAGGGTTAGTTTTGTAAATATGTTGTTGTTAAGGGGGATGCAGGTTGCATTTTAAAACGTGGGAAATGTGATTGTACTTGGTTTACTATCATATCATTGGATGATTTTTTCCCAAATTTCAGACCAGATAAAAAAAACATCTGATTTACCAAAGTTACGATTGTATCTTTGTCTTTTACTTCAAACAAGATCAAGTGCGGTAAGGTTTTAAATGCAATGCGATACAAAACATTTATCGATTATCATGTTACCGATAAGCTTGTTATTGATTTGAAATATATTATATACAATATTATCCAAGAGATAATATATGTCGATGATTTCAAAATAATTATGTTCTGAGTGATAAGAAGATAAACAAAAGACATTCTCATATTACAATATCATATGATCATCTATTACTTTTCACCACCATACAATCACAATCTCATGACTTAAATAGGGGTTTTAACACTTTGTCAATTTTGTTCTAGAAGGGTTCATTCTAAACAATGTAAAGTTTAACTGCAAAGTGCATACTAGATAATAAAATCTAAAATTAACTATAAAAGTTAATTTTGTTTCAGTAGTAACATAACAAACAAACAATGAGTGCTACCTTATATATACAAGAGCATTTCTATTGGTTAGATGCTTAGATATGTTCTGAAATAAAATATCAGTATTTTTAATAAGTTTATTATATATAAAGATGTTGAATGAAACTAAAACTACACCAACCAATAGATAAATGTTTTATGATTTTCTCATATGAAATTTTATTTTTATTTTTGTTATTTTTCTTAATTATTATTTTTTCATTAAATTTTGATCAGTGCTTTTAAAAGTGTTTTTTATTCACAAAGAATATTTAATAGATTTGATAGATTTTATATAATTTATCGATTTTTAATTTTTGTATGATTTTATTTGAATAATTATACATTATTTATTTTCTTAGGGATTAATTTTTGGATTTTGAGAAGAATTATAGTTATTGTTCTACAACAAAAATTAAATTTAAATATTTACAAATTAGATGAAAATATTTTATCAGAGTTACCATTCTCTAGTTTTATTCTCTGTTCAAAAACGCGGCCGCGTTACCGATTTTGCGGCCGCCTACACGCTCTACGGATGATGAACGTGGCGATTATGCTTGATTCGGTTGTATTGTACAGTAACACGCGGAATTTGCAACTAGAGCGTAGAATAAGAAAACACGGACGTCGAATTGATAAAACCCAGCTTTGTCCAAATCATGTAAACACTAGAAAAAGCTCATATTTTGTTAATTTTGGAGTGGAAACACGTGATTAGTATTTGTTTTACAATGCAAATGCTAAATCTATTTGATTATATGATGAAGTCGTCAAAACCTCGAGTGGAAACAATGGCGGCCGCAAACAGAAAAAAAAAATAGGTCTGGCGAGAAGACGAACACAAAATTACGATTTTACCCTTACTAAATAAATGCGTAAATGTAACATAACAGTATACAGTGGGCGTCGAACCCTGTCTAGGTCGAAATTTCCAATGCACACTTACCAATTACGCTATAGAGAATCATTGTACACTTATAAACGTATAAATATAAGACCTTTACAAGATAACTTTTTTTATTGATCTGATTTAAAAATGATCAAACCTTTCACTTCTTCAATTTACAATGCATCAAAAACTACTTTGGCTACGTAAATTCTCTGTACAATTGTGAAACCATATTATATAACGACTGCATCTTAAAATGTTAATTTTATGTATAAAAATATGGTATTATATGTATAAAAATACAAAAAAATTCTGCCCCGCGTACTCTCCGATTATTTTCCGCTTTTTCAATAAATCGCTAGGCCCGGGTGTGCCGCACGCGTAGCGCCTAGCGAGTTTTCGAACAAGGGTTTTATTACATGTGTAGAAGTTTATACTAGCGATCTTAAATGAAATGAATCGAAATTTTTAATTTGTAATGTTAAATATATTTATTTTTAAGATTTGTGAAGATTAATTGTTGATAAAGTGGCAAAATTTTATTTACAGTTCAGCTATTGACGACTAATTTGTACTATAATGTATTATAATTTAAAAATTATAATATTTTATTTTGAAAAAATAATCATTCTAAATTTGATATATACTGTGTTTATTTATAATATTTTAGTTATTTTGATAAAATAATCATTGTAAATTTGACATGTATTGTGTTTATTTATAATATTTTAGTTTCATGGAATATCATATATTCAAATAGAAGTTTATTTGTATTTTTAATATTCAATATTCAAACTAAAATTTTTATAAATATAAATAAAAAATAATCCGTGTATTTAAGCTATTTGAAATTAGTTTGAGTTGGTTTTTAACAATTTAAAATTAAACGTATTAATATATATTTTAACATGTATCACGTTAGTAACTTTTTATAATATAAATGAGTTATTTTTTTATAAAGCCATTTTTATATTATTTTTAGTAATTTAATAGGATAAATAACTAATAATTTTAAGTGATATAATCGATAATATTTGATATATCAAGTAATATTAAATTTTAAAATAGTATTTTTTGTTTTAGCAGTACAGATAAATGACTTATCTATATTATTTATATGGAATACTTAAATGACAATACTCAAATAAGTCATCTTCGGCCGGTCTCCCAATTCAAAGTTTAGTGTCTACATTTTCGCGGTTGTAATAGTGAAACAAAACATCACATAGACTCAGTAATTTGACTTAAAGTGACCATACACGCTAGGGGTTAAGTCTTAGACGCATCACCCGATTAGGTAGTATCTGATGCATTATGACAAAGTCAATATCTCGGGATTGCGATATCTGATATATTTTGGGTTACAGGCTTACAGCTATTGATGAATTAGATAGACTACATCACGCACTTCATTTCTTGATTTTGGGTTGGTGTCGTTTTCATTGGTTTTATAGAAATCTAAACCAGATAAAATCACCATTAATTTTTTCGGTTTGATGTAATTGAATTTGATTCGGTTTGAATTTTAATTGTTTTAAAAGAATTAGAAAGACGAATTATTATTAAGAATGGTGTGTCAGTATTATGATAGGATCTTAACTGATGTAACCATTAAACCTATTCCTGGTTAGCGACAATTAATCGCAGTTTAAAAAAAAAAACTAATTGATTTTAAGTTGTTTGGTTGTTAGATTACGATTTTTTTGTCTACTTGTATGTAGGTATGTGAACTGCACTATCAAATGCTGGAAATAATAAAGGAAAAAACAAAAGGGAGTGGGACTGTGAGGGTAATAAGTTTGGACAAGACTTTAATGAGACGGCACGTGCGGTGTGCCTAACCATCAGGGCCTACTTTTAAAGCCCACTTCTTCGTTTGTATTTTTGTATATGATGGATTTTTTTTTGTTCACCGATATGATGGAATTTAAAATCAATTAATTTTATATACGTATATTATATGTTTCTATATGTTAGATTATCACACTAATTTAAAGAGTAGTGTAGACACTTTTTATAGATGGACCACTTTAAAGCGTATTATTTAAAGAGAAAGTGCATTTTATAAAGCTATCAACCATTTTATATGTAAATAGACCCAAGCAATGTGAAAAGGAAGAAAAGAAAAAGCAAGAGAATTTTTAGCAGAAAAACAAAAAAAACGAAAAGAAAAAGAGTTTATGTTCATAAAGCTATCAACCAACTTTTTATTGAAGGTTTGTGTATATATCCCACAACTAAAAAAGTTTTGAGTTTGTTTATTTTTCATTCTTATATTAAGAATGTTGAAGTTTTCCAAATGTTTTTAAAAGAAATTTTGTCCAACTTTTTTTTCAAATTACATAGATTAATGGGAAGGAGTTGGTTAAGATTAGTTAGCTATTTGGGTGGAAGTGTAAAAGATAGGATGAAGTGATCAGTGAGTAGTTTTCAACGAGAAAAAGTAAGGGATATTGGCCAGAGTACCCTATGAAATAAAGTATAATTAGGTATTTAACTAAAAAAATATCTTCTACTATTATTACAATATATACTATATTACCTTTATTTGCCGGTTGATAAGTGTATAAATTTCTTCTTCTTCTTCAGTTACCTGCCACCGTTTTTACTTTCAATCCACCATCACTTTTTGTAAAAAAAAATTTGAATCATTTGAGTCTCTAATTATCACGATAGTTATTGTAATCATTTTTTAAAATTATTAGAATCTGTAATCTTCAATTTCATATTTTTGTCGTCGCATCTTTCAAAACAACTCCATCTCTTTGATATCAGTCACCATCTCTTCCGCCGTAACCACCACCACTAGTATGTACTGTAAGTTTTCGGTTGTACTATGTTATTTGAACAATATGTACTGCTATTTCGTTGTTACTATTCTATTTTAATAATGTTTCATATTATGTATTATGTGCATTTTTAATATTTGGATAATGTGCATTTTTAATATTTGGATAAAGGTTTATATTCTTTTTAAGGTTCAGTGATTAGTGTTTTAGGTTTAGTTTATGGAAGTTTTGAGTTAACATTAGGGTAAACATTATTTCCTTCTTTTTAATCATAGATATTTCAAAATTTGAATAATATGTACTATGCTATTTCGTTTGTTGCTATTTTATTTTAGATTAAAATTTAGATTTTTTTTTATGGTTTAGTGATTAGTGTTTTGAATTTAGTTTATAGAAGATTTGAGTTGACGTTGGGGTAAACATTACCTCCTTCCCAAGCATCAACAGACATGAATATGGGCTCTATGCCATTTAAATACCTCTGTGTTCCCCTGAACTCAAGGAAGCCGAATCAAATGAGCAATAATTTATGTATATATCATCTTGTTTAATATCTAACCAGAATATGAACAACCAACCCATATATAAACATTTATAATAATAAATTATAAATATTATCTATTACAAATTTAAAAATACATTGCCGATATAATAACAAATTATAAATATTGTCTATTACAAATTAAAAAATCCATTGTCATTCAAAATCTAGTTTATTTTAAATATCAACTATTTTGTAAAAATTTATTTTGAACTCGGATGTATAAAAAGAGTAATTTGGATATTATTTAATAAGTGATTAGGAGATTATAATTCAAGTAAAAGGTGTTATGGATTATTTTAGCAATTTCCTATTAAAAAAATCCCTTTATTATTAATTGAGGAGCATTGATAAAAAATAACCTTGGCCTCATGTGTTTATTACATGAGTGTCATTTCCTAAGTGTCATCACCACATTCACTATCACCTCATTTTTAAAAAAGCCCTTTATCAACTAGAATAATTACAAACAAGTACCACTGGTCATAACATTATACTATAAGATTTTTGGATTTCAAAAAAATGATCGGATTATGTATGTGGTCAGTCTGTTACGCTTGATTACATTCGGATTTAAAAAAAAAAAACGGGGATTTAAATAAGACAACATATTAACTCCTTCCAAAGAGAGATTTTATGATTTGTTCAAAAATTTGGAAGTGGTTCTTTTAAATAAGGTAACAAAATATACGAATGTAAACTCGAATGATTTGAATGAAAATTTGGAAGTGGTTCTTTTAAATAAGGGAACTTTATGATTTGCTTGAATTGGTTATTTTAACCTGTACGAAAACAAAATTTGGACGTGGTTCTTTTATAATTTACTCGCATGCAAACAAATATACAATTTAATTTTAAAGTCCATCGCATATAAATTTATATTAACATACTAAAATTCTTAGCTATATTCCGTACTTTTTTACATATATTTTTTACTATGATTTTAACTGACATTATGTCTACATATTAAAAGTTATAATACTTTTAAAATCTCTTCGCTTCGCGCATGGAGCGGATTATCACCTAGTAGGTTGGTTATTTCAAGTGATAATTAAATGAAATAATGTATGGGTGAGCAAGTTACTCAAGGTCTTAAGAGAAAAAAAAATAAGGGAATTAATTTACTCTTAATTTACTATGTACACAGAAGAGAATTGATTTAATAATGTACACATACCTATTCTTTTAAAGAAATAGATTCATCTAACCAAATAGTTCTCTGGCTAAACACGAAACTATGAGGAGTCCATTCAACAATGCTCTTTTGAGATCTCAGAGCAAAGTTTCTTTACTCTTTTCTTTATTGTCTCTGGGAGACATTCTTGAATCATCTCCACCAATGCCGCTTGACTCAACCCTGAATCTTTCCTAAAAGACTCGATGATCTTTGGTAAGACTAGCTTCTGGTCTTTCTTTACACCAAACGTTGCGCGACTGTACTCCTCTTTTGCGGTTTCTATCTCTTGGTATATTCCCTTGTGCGTATAAACACGAATCTACAGCCAAAGAAGACACATTCAAGATCTCTTAACTTTTCACAGAAGTATAGAGATTTCTCTACTTACGGCCGGATCAGAATGGTTGCCTGAACAAAGAGCAAAGTATAGGAGAGAGGCTCGGAATGGTCGAGGGAATATCCTTGATGCTCATCTCCGGTTCTGAACTTTCTTGGAAAGAGTAATAACTTCACCCACTACAAATAAAAAGAAAGAAAACTTAAGAACATAATATTGTAGTTGTGAGATACTCAAGAAGCGAGTCTTACCTGGCCAGGACGAGGCATCCTGATGCGTGGAATATAACTCTGTACTGCTTCTACACTTACCATGCGACCTCCTATGTTGTAGGCTGGCTGGAAAATATATACATACATAAAAATGGCATTTAAATTATCTTCTTGAAGCAAACCAAATCAAACCAAGAAAAGTGTTGATAGGTATTACCTTGGTGAGCAGTAAGAACCGTTTCCCATTATTCTGTGGAACCCCATTTACTAAAAACGTCTGCTGTGGTGAAAAAAAACTAGTATAAGTACAACGAAGACATAGGGTTAGATCAAAGGACTACAGAGGAGAAACACCACGTACGTGCATGACAAAGTGGGTTATGTATGTTAATCCAGAACGCTAGTTTCTCTTGGTGAGACAGCTTTCTTGGATCAACACTTTCCAGTTTCTTGATGAGCAAGTTGTATAAGAATACAAAAACCAATGAATACTATCACCATTTTAAATAAACTGAGTGAAATTTCTTATATAAAAACTGTGACCTGAAGTTTCGATTCATAAAGTCAAGGTCTCGTCCTCCTTTCCTATGGTTTTGATGAATGTGTGACACTTCAATCATTGAGCTATAAGGTCCGCTTAATTTGAACTGATCATCGAAGTTTTTCATGAAGCTTAGACTCCACGTATCATACTCGCTTGGGGATGAGAAACCGTTGTGAGGGTCGGAGTATATAGCTGATGCACACTTTATCATTTCCTCTGATAACTTGTTTGGTGCCATGACTATGTGATCTGATATCTTAGTTCCCATGGAACTTTGGTTGAGCGAAGATTGGCAACGTCTCACACATGGATCAGAGTTTTGAAGATACAAGAACCAGAAAAGAAAGTTGTTGTTGGTTTTAACTAGACGAGCTTGAAGCGTTGAGAAGCAGAAAGAGAATGGTCAATGCTATTATCCTCTTCAATCTCTTTCTTTTCAGGAACAGTCCAGCTAAAAGGTAAAGTTATCAAAGATTCCAAGAACCAATCAAAAACAGTCCAAAGATTCAGAGCTAAATCTTTTTTGGTCTTAAACTTAAACACTTCAACAAATACACAAACTTTGACTACCCAAATAGAAAATTGAAACAGAGCTAAAGAAGTAACCTCATGGAACGATTGTGTCTGTTACTCTGCATTTTCTTGTCATCAAATCCCATCTCACTAAGCAGATATATGCAAAATACATGTGTATAATATACCATTTGCAACCATACAACTGTATGTGTATAGGAGTTTGACAACTGTATCAGATGGAACAAAGTCAAATCCATTTCTGATCATCAGATGCAACTAATGGTGTTGTCAGAATGGAAAACATGGAAGCATTACGTTACAAAATGGTTCTCGTCGCAGTGTTGCAGAAACAACAGAACAGCAGAATGGTAGTAAAAGCATCTTCAACTCAGATGTCCATGCGAGCCGTAAAAGACCAAAACTAGAGATTAGACGTGGAGAAACAGGAAACGCATCACAGATGGAATCTGATACTGAAAATACCCATGTGATGAATGGTTTGGTCCTATGGGATGGCATTGTTGTTGAAGAAAAAGAGTCTAATGAATTGTCTCAAGGACAAGACAGAAACATAAACGAATCGGTTATGAAGAAACCATTTGGTTTTGGAAATAAGAGTCAGCAATGCATAGCTTTCATTGAATCCAAAGGGAGACAGTGTGAGGTGGACCAATGAAGGTGATATCTATTGCTGTGTGCATTTATCTTCTCGTTTCACTACCAAATCTATAAAGAACGAGGCATCTACTGCTGGTGAGACACCAATGTGCGGAGGAGTCACTGTTCTTGGTACCAAATGCAAGCACAGGTCTCTACCTGGAATCTTGTACTGCAACAAACACCGTCCTTACGCCGATTTAGATTCCTCATCTGGTCCGTTTAAAAGAAAGCAAACAGACATTATGTCAACATTAGAAGATGAAATGCCTCTAGAGGGAAGTGTGCTCAATGAAACCACAAGCTTCACTGAGATGCTTGAGCATTGTAGTAGCAATGAGGTTAACTTGTGTGTTGGTTCCTTCTCAGAGAACATCTACGTTCCTTGCAATGAGTTCTCCACTAAGCACACGTTATACTGCGAACAACACCTTCCTAACTTGCTCAGGCGTGCTAGGAATGAGAAGAGCCGGATGATATCCTAAGAAGTGTTTGTCGATCTTCTATGGAGCTGCTCATCTCGTGAGGAGAAGCTGCCTCTGCATCAAGCTTGTGATATATTATACAAGCTCTTCAAAAGCCTCTCGTCTTTAAGAAACTCGGTTCCAGTGGAGGAGCAGCTTGAGTGGGCGATGTCAGAAGCTTCAAGAGACGCTGGAGTTGGAGGTTTCTTGATGAAGTTAGTATCCCATGCAAAGGAGAGATTATCTAGGATATGGGGTTTTAATGATGAATCAATGTCAGAATCTATTGAAGAAGAGAAATGGTCATTTAGTGGATTTGCTTGTGCTATTTGTTTAGATTCTTTTGTGAAGAGACAGCTTTTGGAAGCTCATGTGGAGGAGAGACATCACGTGCAGTTCGCAGAGAAGTGCATGCTTCTTCAGTGTATTCCTTGTGGCAGCCACTTTGGAGATAAAGAACAGTTGCTAACACATGTTCAAGCTGTGCATCCTTCTGAGTGCAGCAGATTGACTAATAATGAGTCTTCTCAAAACCCTGAAGCAAGCACCTCACAGATCGTTGTGAGCCAAAACATAGAGAGTGTACATAGATATGTATGCAAGTTCTGTGGGTTGAAATTCAATTTACTACCTGACCTTGGTCGTCACCATCAGGCAGAACACGTGGAACCAAGTTCTGGTAGGCTTAGCCGTCCAAATAAATTCAAGAAAAGTCTTGGAGCAGTCTCATATAGGATTAGGAACATGAAGAGGAGGGTGCAAGATTCTAAACTACCACCACCACCTCCTAGTGATAGCACAAACTTTGATGCTCACTGTTCTGTGGTTTCAAATATTGTTGTCAAAGATTCAGAAAGCGAAACAACGTCCTAGTAACCAAGACATCTTGTCTGCTGCTCGCTCAGCTTGCTGTAGGCTGAGTCTTGAGACCTCAATGGAGGCTAAGTTCGGTGTTTTGCCAAGGAGGTATTCTCGCTTTGTCCTAATATGAAAAAACAAGATTGTCTCTCTCTCTCTCTCTCTCTCTCTCTCTCTCTCTCTCTGTTGTGACATTTGTTTTTTATTTGTCCCATGCAGAAGCTGCAACACAGGTGTGTCTGTCCTGGCTTAGTCTGCTCGCCTTTAACTTGTGATCATGTATACCTCTTCGGTGACGATTTTGAGGAAGCTAGAGACGTATATGGAAAGTCCATGAGGTGTAGATTCCCATATGATGACGAAGAACGTATCATCTTGGAGGTAACTTTAAGAGTCTTGTTGATGTCACTCAACTACATGTGATTTGTTTGTGGAAATGTTTTACAGGAGGTTTATCCTGTTTATTAATGCAATGAACTCTGCGGATGCTCTAGAACATGTCACAATCGGGTTTTACAGAATGGAATCCGCACTAAACTTGAAGTTTTTAGAACAGAAAGCAAGGTGTGAGACATCATTCTTTTTAGTTGTGTCTATCTATCTGTCTTTGCTTCAGGCTCCAGTATACATGACTGATCAAATCCCACAGGGATGGGGAGTACGAGCTTGTGAACATATACTGCGTGGTACATTCGTCTGTGAATACATTGGAGAAGTTCTTGATCAGCAAGAGGCAAACAAGAGACGAATCCAGTACAAAGCTTTTTAAAAAAATCTTTTAATTTGGAACAAAAACTGAAAAATCCTATTTATGATTTCATTATTTCATAGGTATGGCAAAGAAGGTTGCAGCTACATACATGATGTTGATGCTAATATCAACGACATTGGTAGAATAATGGGAGAGCCTGATTATGTTGTTGATGCTACTACTCATGTAAATGTCTCTCGGTTCATCAATCATAGAGTCTACCAAATTTTTTTTTGCATTATTCAACAATATGCGTTGTATAATTTCAATCTTGTTTTTTCATCTCTAGCTGCTCGCCTAATCTTGTTACACACCAAGATGTTGAGGAAAGCATGGAGTCCCTTCTTGCTCGTATCGGTCTATACGCCAGTACAGATGGGAGGCTCTTCTTCTTGTTCTCTGTTAGTTTGAAAGAAGTTTCACCTAATAGATCTTTTATGCTATGTTGTAACAACAGATAGCTTCAGGAGAGGAGATCACGCGAGACTACGGACGCAAACCGGTAACATCTGGCCAAGAAAATGAACATTCTTGTCATTGTAGAGCTACAAATTGCAGAGGTCATTTTTGTTAGTTTTTGGCTTTTTTTAAGTCAATTCTTGGCTGATTTGTTTCAATCTTTTACTTTCTCATTGAATCTTATTAGACAGCTTTATCTGATTTGCAACCAGTTCTAGGTCGTAACGACATTGCAAATTAATATAACATACATAATCAAAATAAGAAAAGTAGTTAAATCTTGATTTCTCCATTCTGTATAGTGAAGAACCAAAAGGGAAGTCCATAACCAAAGATTACAGTTGCAGCCATCCCTGAAAATCAACAATAACTGAGTCAAGTTTTGAAATGTCTTTTGACTTTTCTCAAACCAGAGACTGAACCATGTTCTTGTTATTACCAAAGTCAACGGACTTCTCTTTCCGTTTTGAACAAGAAGCTTGTAGTTGCAGAACCATAGAAGCTATCACCAAACCACTTCCGATCTTCTCTCTCACAACTCGATGAGTGAGATCCAAAGAAAAGATTCCAACTCTCTCTGTTATGACATCCTCCGTAATGACTTTAACCAACAAGAACAAACCCAAGCTTAGAGCTGTTCTCGTCATCTGTCTAATTCTTCTTGATTTATTACATATTCTTCTGGAGTTGATCAGATTAACTGCAGAAGCTAGTGCGTACAGAGGAAACCAAAAATACCAATCTGCATGAAACACACAACTTGTGAAGTTTAACATGATCTTGAGAGAAAGAGAGAAGAAGAGACAAAGTGAATTACCAGAATCATTAAGCTGTACAGATGCAGAATAAGCAAATAAAAACGCCATTAAAAGAGAAGAAACCATAAAAAGATTTCTTGGTTTTTTTTCCATATCTTTCCTTCACGTTTGGGATCTTCAAACTCTAGTACTAGTTATGGAGATCAAAACCAGGTAGCTTATGGAAATCGATCGCAGGGATGATAAACCGGATCAATAACCGACAAGATTCCAAACTCTAGTTCTTTGGCATCTTCCGGTTATTAACAATAACCGCTGACATGAGAGCATCTCCAAGACGTCTTTAAGCCATTTCCAAAAATGTTTTATTTCTTTTTCTATTTTTGCTCAACTTCACATTAATTTTGGTACAAAGCTTTAACCTCAACATATATTATATTACAGGTACTATAATGTTATCTAGTATCACTATGAATCACTAAATTAGATTCAAGTCTACTTAATCTCCATCATTGTATTTTCAACTACATTTAGATGAATTCACTCCACGATTCAGATGAATCATCCCTTAATCCTCCTAAATTCGACTTCAAGTACATGCACGACGAAACTAAGTCTATTCCAAATCTATTATGTGACCAAACTATTAGTAACCAAAGGATCTGTTTGATGTGCTTGTACTAATAGCATTAACGTCGGAGGCGCATATCCAGAATAGACCCAATACCACCGGCCTTCAATGTCTTGACCTTCAAACACTAACCGAACAGAGAGTCCGGATTGAAACATCCGGCTTCAACAGCTAACCCCAGCCGGTTCAGCAGTCCAGACCAAGAATCTACATAACCTAAGAAAAATTGTTTTGGGGTTTCGTTTGGGTTTTCTTTACGGTTTTGGTTTTGGATAATGTATTTAATATGAAAGTATAGTGTTTCAAAATGTACTTCGGTAAATATTTCGGGAAATTTGTCCAGTGTCAGAAACTTGACAAACTAGATATGGAGTATATCAGGAAATTAGTTTAAGTGTTGGGAATCATGTTCCAAAACCGAAACAGACAATGAAACTTGTAATAAACTAGAATTGATTTTCCGAATTATTTACAAAAACCCATAAACGAAACCCGGAGACCTCTTCCTGACGCCGAACTGATCTTGTTTTCTCTCACTCTCGTCGGATCTACTATTCTTCCTCGCCGAAGCCAACTTTCTTCCTTGCCAAAGGTGCTCTTCTTCCTCGTTCTCACAACCTCTGCGGATCAACTCTCTCTCATTGAGCCATAGCCTCATCGGATCTACTCACTCTCTCACCTACTCAGAGCCTTGTCGTATCTCCTCTCCAGCTATCTTTCCTCGCCTCGCTGGAGAAAGCCCACACAGGAACGCCCACGGCAAGCCACCACCACAAGTGTTTAGGTGTTTGGTAGTTTAGGGTTTGATTTAATGTAGTTTAGCGTTTGGTATACGGTAAGTAGATTTGGTTTGGTAGTTTAGGGCTTCGTTTAGGGTTTGGTAGTTTAATGTTTTGTTGAGGGTTTGGTAGATTAGGGCTTCTTTTATGGTTTGTTAGTTTAGGGTTTTGTTTAGAGTTTGGTAGGTTAGGGTTTGGTAGTTTAGGGGTTGTTTAGGATTTTTTTAGTACATGGTTTAATTAGTTTAATTAAAATTCTTAAATTAATTAAAAATTATTAGATTAATTATACTACTGGTTTGGTTTATGTTTAGTTTACAATGTATTCAAAATATTGTAATTTTTTTTTAAAAAAAAAATTGTTGTTGCATATGTTGGGAATGAATGACTATTTGTTCTTAGTAATTTAGGCGCTTCTTCTAGTTCCGGAGTAGATTTATTCCCAGTATTTGATAAAAAAAAAAGTTCCCTTGTAAATTCCTAGAAATTTTGCTAGAAAATTGTGAGGGAACAATCCAGATCCGTTGCTCATATCCAATAGATTTTCTAAGAAATTGTGAAAGTGTATATTAAACAACTAGAAAAAATGCGGAAGCCCTTTTGGTCTAGTGGTTTGACTAATGGTTCATTAGTGCTTCTACATCAAGAGATCTGCAACAAGGCGTAAGGGGTACCGTTAAGCACATATTCCATACGGCAGCTCAGATGATGCAGTCAGTCGTGAATTCTCTTAAGACCGGTTGAAATGTCGACTGTAGAATTATATGTAATATTTTTTATAATTTGTAATAACATTATTATCTAGCGTTAAAAAAAAACAATTAGCAAATTCGCTAAGTATTTTCGAGAAAAATATATCCCTTGCAAAATTTTTGAAGAGAATATTGACTAAAATCATTTTGCAAGGGAACATTGTCCCAAGCAAATCCCTTGCAAAGTTTTTCCCTTGCACATCAACCTTTTTTTTGTAGTGTCAAGGTTTTTCACGACTACAGTTGTGTCTCTCACAAGAATCCTCGTTCACCAAAACTCTAAACACTGAGCCAAGCTTGATCTCTCTGTTTCATATAACCTAATCTTTGGGAGGTTCTGTCTTGTATACCTTAGAATTTTTTCTTATTATCGAGATACTTGTTCATTTTTTGGATGCCACGTCACTTTATGAAATGGTAAATTTTCTTACACAAGTAAACTAAACTCTCACTTAACGACTGCATGTTACTTCACATTAGCTCCAATCAGTGGTGGGCTCAGAATTCATTTTAATCTAGGTCAAAGTACACTTCAAACCAAAAATGCTGAAAAATCTTCAATGTTTCTATCAGCATTTTCAAATTTATCATATTTAAGGGGTGTTATTTTACACCATATTTGTCTTAGTGGGCCCGCCTCTGGCTCCAATCTTCTTGAGTTAAATTATTATTACACCTGATTCTGCATATTAATTGTTTATGTTAATTCTATATACGCCAGAGGAGGAGATATGGCCTGTTGGGTAAATAACGAGAACCAAATAAGTTAGCGTCCTGGATCTAAATAAAAGGATGAATTAGAGCATCCCTATCCCCATCAGTGAACTTGGGAGACTCGATTTTCAAGATAGTTTTATTGATTTTTTTTAATCCTTTTCGTTTGACTTCAAAAAAAAAAAAACAAAAAATAAGCGGATTAATCGTAGGCTGCAACGTGTCGTAGGACCTGCGAAATAGTAGTGATACCGCCTCTTACGGAGAGACTGCAGGATATAGGTTCACAAAAGACAGTTTATTATATTATTTTTTTTTTCTTAGAACTTGTGTGAATTTAGAGTTAAAACTTCCAATGGGCATGCTCTTATAAACTAGCAAGTGACGCTAGGGAGGCCACAAGCAATAAGAGACATGGCCGACTCTGAGCACAACCTAATGAAACATTAGCTTTGGTTCTTAAACATTTTAGAAATTATATGTCTCTAAATAAAACTACGAAATAGGTCTCTAAATTATGAAAACAAAAAAATATTAAAATTCTTAAGCAATGTTTATAATCCTCAAAATTAATTCCAGATCCGACCATGGTAAAAGATCAAAACATGAAAGATCTTTGCTTAACTAAAGAAAGAAAAACAATATAATCAAACCACTGTTTCATGATAATACTTCACATCTTACCATTTACATTATAAATACAAAAAAAAACAGTTTAATGGTAAACGAATATGGGTAAAAGATACTCTAAAATGTATACTAAACAGTATAATCCCAAAAACATCATTTTTAGTTTTTGTTTTTTTTTTTTTTTCTGAAATAACGTGTTAATTCTTAGGTTCATATTTTTGTCAGGATTTTCTTGGATGAATTTGTAACAGGCAAGGTTGAGAGTCACATGTCAATTTTAGGCTTCGAATAGTGACCATCGTCGCGTCTCGCCTTGCAGTTAACAGTAACAAAAATCTCTAAACATACTATATATTTATATATTTTTATAACTGTTAGAACCGCACCGCAGTGGAACTGCTTATCCTGCACCGTTTAAACCGTAGTCACCATTCAGAGTTTTAATAGCAACAAATATTATCCATTCGACCAATGCTACTTATGTGAAATTATGTAAATTATCTTTTTTTGTCTACTTATGTAAATTATCTATGAGGCCAGACTTCACATCATATGGAGATAAGACAACAAGAAGATACGACATGTCCTCTAAAATTTAATTATTCCAACAATACTGTACCTTCACTGTTCTACAATCATTCTGTTCAGGAACCCCAATGCATTTATTGTATATTTACTATTTATATTAATACACACATATAACGTATTCATTTTGTAACTTATTAGTGTCGGCCAACACATATCTCATATCCTCTATATATATTATTTGAGAAGCATTACAACATTTTTTTGTAGCCATGTATCATAACTAGAATAATTCTTAGAATTCTTGAAAAAATATGTTGGTCCATCTAAATATATAATAAGTTTTTTATTAAACTAACCATAAATACATTATTAATGTGCTTCATTATTTCCTTAAATTAAATTACAGAATTTCCTAATATGGCTAAAGTATATATATGACAATTAATAATTTTGAATAATAAAGGTTTGATAAAAATAAGGGTGTCTTATATTATATTTGTTTAATTTTAAACTATTAAAATAAATTAAAAACCATAGTAACCATATAATAAAAATTAAAAAATTTCTTTGTATGTTATATTTTGAATTTTTAAAAGCGGTTATAAATTACTAAAATTGTTAAAAATTTCATATTCAAATTTTGTGATCCATGGTTTAAATTTTTTGTTATGACTTGATACAAATAATTAAAAAAATTATATAAGTTGAAAGTCTCATTTAATAAGTATTAAAAGTAAAAGATATATATATCATTTTAAATTACATTATATGACCGTATAAAAATATATAAATATCTTAATTTTGAAATTTACTGTGAATAATTTGTTTTTGATAAAAAATTTAAAAAATATTGACAACTTAATTTTTAAAAATATTATAAATCACTTAAACTATTAATTTCACAGTGAAAATTTGTTATGAGTAATTTAAATTTTTTGCTATAACACATACAAATGATAAAAAAATATATGAGCAGAAATAAACATTTAATAAATACTAAAATATACTATATATATGTTACTATCATTTAAATTTAATTATATACCATATCAAATAGAAAAAATATTTTTTGGATTAATCAAATTTATTTATATGTTCTCATTAATTTAATTATATAAGTAATAGTTACCATTATTTTAATTATTCATTATATATTTTTTATTTTCATTATATGTATAAAAAAAATATAATGTATAAAAAAAATTATATATATAATGTTCAGAAAATTGCCACAAATAGCACATTCATAATACTACTTTTCAAGTTTACACTAACCACTTTTACCCTCACTTTTAATGAAGGGTAAAAGACAATTATATCATTAGGGTTAACTAATCTAGACTTAGGGTTTAGAGTTGAGGGGTGGGGTAGGGTTTTTGGAATGTGAAATTTAGGATTATAATAAATATATAAATAAATACTTAAAAAAATATAAAAAAATTTTAAAAAATAGTTTCAAACATAATTTTCGTTTTTCAAAAAGAAATTTGAAAAAAAAATAAAAACAAATCGAAAAAAAAAATTTATAAAAAGTTCGAATTTGGAAAAGTATAATTCGAAAACATAAAAAAAAAGTTTTATTTTTTTTTTTTTTTTTTTTTTTTATTTTTTTTTTATTTTTTTATTTTTTTTATTTAAATAATGATTTATTATATATATAATAACAAGGGCATAAGAGTCTTTTACCACTTAGTGAACAAGGTATTTTTGAAAATGTCTCTTTAGTGGTGGTAAAACTGAAAAGTGGTACCCTGAAAGTGGTAAAAATGTAATTTCTCATATAACGTTCATTCCGGGCAAGGCGCGGATCTTAACCTAGTTAAATTGTATTAGAGCATCTCCAAAAAACACTCTATAACTTCAAATATATAATTTTTTGTTCACAAAAAAAAAACTTCAAAACTGGAGTTTTAAAGAGGGAAACTTCAAAGTTTCATATTTATTTAAAGTTTCATCTTTTTGTTTGTATTTTAGTCTTTATAATTAACTACACATCACATATATGATTATTATGTATTTTCTTATTTATCGTTTTGATTCTTAAAACTTTTGTATATCCTAAATATTTCAAATTTATTATTTTAAATACTAATTTTACACATAAAATTAAATAAAAATTTCAGATAAGATTTATACTATTTTAAAACTAGGGTTAGACAACAAGATATTACAAAAGAAACTTAATAAAAAAAATTTTGAAAAGATACATGAAGATATAATTATTATACAAATTTAAATATTACAACAATACTAATAGTATAGTTAATTTGCTCTGTAACCTCCAAAAACTCAAATATTGTCTTAACAAATTTTGTATAACTAAAGATGAAGCATTACGGAAATAATTTGTTATGAAACAATGTGGTATTTTCATGTAGTTTAATATTTAATTATCTATTTATATTTATAATTTTATATTTTAGTGGAATATTTTACTAATTAATATTACTGTAATATTTTAATATATGTACTCCCTCTGTATCATTTTAAGTGGGTTTTAAGGTTTTTTCACAAGGATTAAGAAAATACAAAATTTTATGTAAGTTATCTTGGTTGCATAAAAATAACATTAAATAAAATTAGTTAAACCAAAGAAAAAAATATACACTATTTTATAATTGGTTACAGATTTCAAATGACATTAAATTTTATATATAGATTAGTGAGAATATCAATTATTTTGGAACAAAATAAAACCTCTTCAAAACCACTTATATTGATATGGAAGGAGAACTAGTTATTTATAAAAGGTTAATGGATTTATATTAACTATGACCAAAATAAAGATATAGTGTAAAATATAAATAATTTTGAAGTTAAATTTGAAGTTTTGGTTTTTTAGAGAAAAACACCTTGAAACTTCAAATATAAAGTTTTGAAAATTCTAAAATAGAGAGTATTTCTAGAGATGCTCTTAGCATCGTTATTGCATCACAATTATATTCATCAAACTCGGGTAATGCATGTTACTAAGAAGACATTTGTGGTTTCTAGCTTTAAGCAGATTCATTCATGGCCAAACAACGGCATGAACAGAATAGTTCACGTTGCACTATATATTAGCTGGCTATTAAATTAACAATAGTTAGTAAGATTAATTAATTCTTTTGATAATTTACAGTCAAGAAACAGAATAGTTCACGTTGCACTATATATTAGCTGGCTATTAAATTAACAATAGAATTAGTAAGATTAATTAATTCTTTTGATAATTTACAGCCAAGAATTATATAGCAATTGAAATACTCGACTGAAATAAACTCCAATAATTCATTCCATATATTTCTTGGGAAAAGAAACCCTAAAATATAGTTATATCCAAAATAGTTTTGTAACTAAAGAATAGCAGCCCTTCGCCATTAACAAGTGCTCGTTAGTCGTTAGTCTTTAGGGCATTTCCAACTCTACTCCATTTTTTACTTCCACTTTATTTTGGAGTAAAATCTTCTCCATTCTTACTCTATATCCAATTCCAAAATAGAGTAATGACTCGGATTATTCTATTTATGGAGTAATTTTTTGGAGTTGACCTTTTTATTTATGAAATACTCCTTTTAATTTTGAATGTTTTTATTTTATATTTAAATAATATTTAAAATGATACAATAACCTGAAAATAAATATGATATTCCTAAAAAATATATTCCAAAAAATATTTTTTAATAATTTTACATAAAAGATGCATAAACTATTAAAAATCAAAACTAAACATAAATAAATAAAAATATAATATAAAATAAAGATTTAATAATCCAGTAAATTTATTTCGGAACTACCAAGATCAGTGAAATATTGTTCACATATAATAGATGAATTTTTTTATCTTGTGGGTCAACATTTTGATTTGATAACATTTGTACGTGTTGAGTTTGATATATTGCACAAACATTTGGATCCCGTATGAAATTCAAATTACAAAACAAAACTTTGTTTTCTTCTTTATATTCTTTTTAATGCAAAATTTTGCTTTAGAATTAGGAAAATTATATATATATGATAATAATCGTACCAACTGAAGTTGGAAGAGAAGCTATATCCGTAGATATTGAAATTACAGAAAATGAAAATGTCCAATTTAAGAATTTTCTTGCTCGATTTAGAAAAATTAAAAATAAAAAATCATTGTTCGTTGCTAAATATATTAGTTAATCATTTGTGGGAAAATATTCTATGCTCATTAGTAAAAAGAATATGGTATCTTATATATTTTATGATTTATTGTATTTTAATAATAAATATTTAATTTAAATAAAATATATTTTTATGGAAGTTTTGTAAACATAAAATAATTGAGGTTAATTTTTAAATTTTTATAAATTAAAGGTATTATTAACAATTATTAACTAAATAAAAAGAAAAACAATTGAGAATGTTCTTTTTTGGAATAAAAAATGGAATAATACAGTAGAGCAAAACTCAACTCCATTTTGGGATTACACTATTTTGGAATAGAATATAGAGTAATACCTTTAAACAAAATAACAGGGATATGCAATTATATGGTCGAATATTTAAACAAAATTTTAATGAGGGGACCTATTTGATCATAAAGTATGATTGTGTGATGGGTAGCCATCGGCCATCGGATTCGGCGATCGCTAAATTCCATGATGACATGGGCCCAAACCCAATACCATTTAAAATAGGCCCCACTCTAAAACAATTGAGTCCACACAAGTTGGTATCTTCGTCTTCTACTCCATTCAATTCTAGGAGACTACGACGATAAAAACGTTGTGTAAAACACATACAACTGGTGTTCAAGAAAAAAAAAAAAACACATACCAACTAATTAACTTCAAAATATTATTTTGCGGTGCAATATTATGAAACATAATAACTCGAGCGCTTAACTAGTATAGATTTTTAAAAAGGGAGCTTAACTATATATACATATAAAGTAGTACATATTGCACCAAAAAAGTAGTATATATACATCAAACGTTGTGTTTCAAAAATAAATAAATACTAGGTTAAGACCTGCGCCTTGATGAACATTATATATATAAATTATTTTATATATTATTAGGGCCGGCCCGCCCTACGGGCGGGATGACAATTTAAAAATAATTTAAATAGTTAGAATAAATATTTTTGATATTTTTGATATTTGTTTAATATTTGTTTTTATTTTAAAATATTTTGTTCTGTATTAGTATAAATTGTTATTCTTTATTCAGTTTTATTTCCATTACAACTGTATAAATTTTACCTTACGATTAATAAAATTATTTATTTGAAGTTTTATTCTGATTTTATTATAATGGTGTAGAATTGTTGATTTATTTGTTTAATTTTAAGTTACCTAGTTTTATTCATTCTCTTACATTATTTTATATCGTACTCTTATTCGACTATATAACAATATATTTTAATTTTACATAGTTGTGGATCTATGTTTATAGTTTTTCTTAGAATTCATGACATAAATATTTAAAATATATTTTACATTTATTTAGTTAGAATAACTTAACATATCTCTTTTAATCTATTATGTATTACTATTTGGTTATATTTTCTTTAATTTTCTAATCTTGATCTATAAAATGATTCGCTTTACATTTTTTATTCAATATAGTGAAGTTTAGAGCTTTTTAACACTAATGAGCTTATATGCAAATAAATATATAGAATTATAACAATAATCTGTAACATTTCTCAAAAAAAAAAACAATAATCTGTAGCAACAGATATAAAAAGAGTCAATGTGGTATCTCCTCCCTCTTGTACAAACAACACCATAGTAATATAAGAATATATTGATTATAATTAACTGATAGATAGAGATCTTACGAAAGATGGAGACCCCAAATTACTTTATAAAAAGAAAAGTTTTTTTTTTTTATATCCTTTCGACTTTATCCTCCTTGATCACATGATTGGCCTTTGCGATTACATCACGTCCAACTTCTTTGAAATTGAAGCTACACTCGTGCTTCTCTGGGCACCTATGGCTTCTGCAGAACGTGCTACCGCATTTGCACTTAAACCCCATAACCCCAGCCTTCTTGTTACAGCTGAAACACCTGTTAGTCCGTGCAGGTTTCGACGGCTCTGCCTCCTCCTGTCCCGTGGCTATAGGAGCTGATGACGGCTCAGCTGTTACAACAACAGAGGCTGGTTCGGTTTCAAGAGGCTGTTTTTACTCTGGTGTGATAAGTGAGTTCTTGACAGCAGATTTTGCTACAGCGGTTAGATCTTCCTCGGCTCGGAGAATTCTGTAGCATCTGGAACAGAGGTTCATGTTGGAAGACACAAAAAAACGCATCTATTGTCGCAGAGTTCTGGCTCAGTTGGTGGGAAGCTTGTGCTGTTGTTTTGCTCAGAGTTCATTGTTGTTCCTTTCTTCTTCTTCTTCTCAAATCTGTTAAACAAACAAAAAAATTATATTCTGACAGTAACATAAGAATGTTTTTTTTTAAAGGTTGTCGTTTCAGAACATTATAGAGATGAAAATCTTTGCATTAATTTGATTCAACCAACCTACGAAATTGAATCAATTGAATTAAACCCAGATTCGGTATAATCAATTTGCCTCTATTCGATTCAACACAGGTTCTATATAATCATCAAATGAAAATCAATAATAATGCGATAGTCACACCTCTTGTAAAACCACGCTATTCTAGGTAGCCGATCTAAACACAGGATCAAATCATAACCTTAGTTCGAATGAAACAAAAAAATTGATATTCAAAGTTTGAGAATACCCAGAAACGTACGGACATAGTATAGCAGAAAGCTTGAAGTTGTGGTTGCTCCGGGTAATCGGAATGGTCGCTGGCCTCACCTGCTCGCCGACGGACAGCTTGGTAACCCCACAAGACACTGACTTTCTTCACATGATGGGACTCCAGAACCTTAGAAGCCGGTGTTAGAGCACCGACGAACACATGTATAAACCCGCAAGCTCCCCACAGCGTTTACATTCCTGGCACAATTTCTCGAGACTCCATTGTTGATGTCGGCGATGGAAGAGGAGTATGAACCCTAGACTCGTTGTGACCGAGGAAGACGATAAGCGTTAGGTCACTTTCGGACTCGAACGCTGTGTAATCATAAAGCCCAGGTACGAAGCCCACAAATGTTAGCGCAAGATTAAATGAAACGCGACGTTTAAAAAAGAGGGGCACGTGTTGATTCCTCCTTGCACGACTTAGTGACGTGTCCTCAGCAGGAGAGACTCCAACATTTTTTTATATAATTAGATATGTTTATAATATATTATGAAATAATATATATATATATATATATATATATATATATATATATTGAATAATTAAAAAGTTATTATCTACTACTTATATAATTAAATTGGTGCAAACATATAAATGAATTTTATAAATCGAAAAAATATTTTTTCTATTTGATATGATATATAATTAAATTTAAATGGTAGTAACATATATATGGTACATTTTAATATTAATATTGATTAGATGATGCTTTTTGCTAATATTTTTTATCATTTGTATATGTTATAGCAAAAAGTCTAAATTAGTGATAACAAAATTTTTACTGTAGAATTAATGATTTAAGTAATTTATAATATTTTAAAAAATTAAGTTGTCAATATTTTTTCAAAATTTTTATCAAAAAAATGTTGAAAGTAAATTTCAAAATTAAGATATTTATGTATTTTTATATGGCATATAGTTTTAAAATGATACATATATTTATATATCTTTTATTTTTGATACTTATTAAATGAGACTTACAACTTATATTATTTTTTAATTATTTGTATCATGTCATAACAAAAGTTTTAAATCATAGATCACAAAATTTGAATGTGAAACTTTTAACAGTTTTAGTAATTTATACTCTTTTTTTTTAAAAATTCAAAAATATAATATATAAATAATTTTTTTAATTTTTATTATATGGGTTCTATGATTGTTTAATTTATTTTAATAGCTTAAAATTAAACAAATATAATTATAATACACACTTATTTTTATCAAATCTTTATTATTCAAAATCATTAATTGTCATATATACTTTAGCCACATTAGGCAATTCCGTAATCTTATTTTAGGAAATAATGAAGCACATTAATAATGTATTTATTGTGGTTTAATAAAAACTTATTATATATTTAGATGGACCAACCTATTTATCTAAAGATTCTAAGAATCATTATAGTGATGACATGTGGCTACAAAAAAAAATATTGCAATGCTTCTCAAATAATATACAGGGGATATACATCAGACAGTACCTTGTTAAATTTTATGATGCATGAAAACCCATCATGCGTGGTAAAACCATCCACACGCACTGCTAGACATAAATTTGACAGCATATGCATACGTTTGCATATGGATTATTAAAATGGCAGGCCCTCCAGTATTAAAATCAAGAATCTAAGACTCATGCATATGGATTTTCTTGTCATGTATATTTATTTATTTTCCAATAAGTAAAAGACAAAACAAATTGACATTTAAAACTTTTGTATAGCAGCCCAAAATGATAATGAATTAAATCAGTATATGAAATTTTCCAACTATAATTTTTTTAGAAGAGTATGTTAGCTATTAGCTAAAGGACAGTGGTCAGACAAGAAAGGATTAAAAAATGGACCACTATGATTGCAATAAATGTACTTACGTAAAAAAAATATCATGTGCATTTAATAAGTTTATTAGGTCAGTCAGGCCAGGCGGCACTTTTATTTTTTCATAAAATATACAAAATCATTTGTGGTAAAATGTATAATAGTAGTTCTTCGTAGAAAATCATTATTCGTAGGTTTAACACATAAATGAACAAAAGAACTGTTAGGAAAAAGGTCCACTGTTGTTTCTCAAAAAAAAAAAAAAAGGTCCACTGTTTAAAATTTATGATAGTTACAGACTACGACCTAAAACTCTTACAAAGATTATGCATCAAACATGGATGCATTAATATTATGCAATCTTTTTTTTCTCTTAACTAAGTAGTAATATTATGCAATCCTTAATAATTAAATAAAAAATATTTGAAAATTAAGTGTACTCATGTAATCTGTTATCAACCAGTTAAGGTAAGCGCGCGTGTATCGAAGCTCAACATCTTAAGTACACATCATAGATCGATCGTATATGTCGTGAACGGAACTGATTAGGTTGTAAACAGTCAGACTATAAATAATCTTTTATCCATAATATGGCATGATGTACATATATATACGTGGAATATAAATTCACGCAAATATATATGGATTTAGGTGAAATGTAGATGTTCCTTGACAAAATTACTTAAGTGACTTTTAAGGAAACTGAACAAGTAATAAGTCCCTATTGTAAACAAAGGAATGAGTAGCACTAGCACCATACCAATGAGCTCTTAGCGCCTTTTTGTGGAATTAAAATGTTAGCGTCTCGGTTGAGATATGCCTATATATATGACATGTAACCAAAGCTTTGGAATTTTAGGGAAATTATGTTGTTGAGAGGGAAAGAAGCACATAACATACATGAATTTGATTTGACGTATTAAACCGTTTTTATATAAACTGAAAAGAATACAATTGTTAATAAGACGATCTAGTGTCCCAAACGTACTTCGTTGCCATTAATAAATTAAGAACACATAGTTGTAGTAAGTAAGGAGATTAATCTCGTTATACAAGGAAATTATAATGTCGCTTAATTGTCATGGCGTTTTCCTATTACTTTGTCGTTTAACAGTAAAATCAAATAGAAGAATATGTTTTAAAAAGGTTCTATCAAGTGGAAGAATCCTTAAGTCAGCATAAGCCTAATTAATCTAAAACAAACAAAAAATTGGTAGGGGTATAATCTGAACAAAACCATATTCTACCAATATTACTTTATCATCTAAACAAAGTTGCAGACATTTAGTTAGGATCATATCAATAATAACTAGATTTTATTTGAAATTATGTAGATAATCACAACATCAAACTGCTGTACAAAACATAAATATGCTGTCCAAAAGTAAAAATCCCAACTTAAAAAGAATTACAAAATTTTGGCACGGATATTAATATGTTTTTCTTTTTCTTTAGCAGAAGGGATAATAATATGTATAAAACATTATTCTAAAACATGTAAATAAGTTTAATGTAGATACAAAATTATTAAGGACATAATTTGGAAAAAGAAACTAAAATATATATTACATAGTTACATTTCTAAAAAATTATAGAACTTTTTATAGCTAAGTATATGATCAATTTATGTGTACTTCTCTTCTTCTTACGAGAGGGGATACATAAAAGAAACTTTAAGAGTTTGTGAAGAGACGACTAAAACATATTCCTATAAACAACCAAAAAAATACATTTTAGCAAAAAAAAAAAAAAAAAACAACCAAAAAATACACTATTATAAGTTGATTAATCAGTAGAGAAGCGACGAAGGCAGACTAGAAATCTCCAAAATCTCTAACGGAGAAAGAAGGGTTCTTATTATCAGGCATATTGCCAGTGTGGCGTAGACCAAGCGTAAGTGACACGTCACCAGCCTGTTTGGTTCCGAATCTTATGACACCATCGTTAACCTGGAAGTGATCACTGACGTCTTGCTGACACGTGGCAGCGGTGAAAGCGTCTGAAACGCTGTGAGGAGCGGCGGTTACGACGGAGGAAGGGAGGAATGAAGAGTCGTTTTCGTGAGGTGTCGGCGTCATCATCGTCGTTGTTGGAGTTTGTGCAGTTATTGTCTGAACGAGAGTGAAGTTGCTTTCATTGGGCTTCGTGTCACTGTTGTTGCTGCTGTTGTTTGTTTGGTGATAATCTTCTTTTTGATTTTCTTCTAATTCTTTTTCTTCTCTTTCTTTTGCTTCTTGTTGATACATTTCTTCAACCATTGGTTTCCATAGACGAACCCTAGCATTTATAAACCAATTCGACACCTGAAAACCAAGAAAATGCGAACAAATTATACGGATACAAGGACAAATTAAACTTCATACTCCGTTAAAAAATTACGTTCCAGAATTATTTTCAGTTTAAAAAGGAATATATTTTCCAAGTTTAATGTGGTTATTCAAATCAAAGTTTTAGTTTCATCGTTATTTACTTATAGTACATTGAAATTGAAAATAAATATATTTAATTTATACAATTAAAATATTCTTTCATTTGTACTGACTTTTTTATTTGATATTTTTTTTTGTGATATAGAGTATGAAGGAGTTGTGGCAAGATAATTTACGTAAACAAGAATTTGATGCTGGTCTTTACAATTGAAATTAAAGCTTCAAACTTTCATGCACATGAGAAATATGGTCCTAGTTTGAGTATTTATGTCTCTCTGTCTGTCTGTCTCTCACTATCTCTCTCTTCCAACTCTATGTCCTATATATGTGTTATATGGTTATATATAATGTATTTAACGAAGAAACAAGCCCCAAGAAAAATGATTTCATATTCATAATCCATGCAAGAGAATAGACGCGAAGCCACTCATATCAGGTTTTGCATGACGAAATGATTGATATATATAGTAAAATTTTAAATTAAGTACAGATATGAGTGACTTTTTTTTTTTTTTTGGGCAACTTACAGATATGAGTGACTAAAAGAGTTGTTGTATGAGCAGTAATATTATACTATTATAAAGGCTGACCTGATTTCTGGATAAACCAGTCTGACGAGCCAAGAGGTGCTTATCAGCATCGCTTGGGTACCTGAGAAAGAGACCAGAAAATGACTTCACAATCTTTAGAACCCTAAACCCAATACTATTATTATATTTTTTTATTAAATTTGTATATAAAGAGAAAGAGAGGAAAAAACACAATCAAGTATAGATGCAAGAAAAGGTACAAATTTTCTCCTTACAAGGGCGTGAGAATCTAAGAGACAAAAGAAAAAGCTGATTGCAGAATAGAAGAAGCATTTGATTTTTGTTTTGTTTCTTCACTTAATTTTTTCCATGATAAAGCACATTTTTCACAGAGAGGCACAAGAAAAGAACTGTACAACTCGTCTCTTCTTTACTTCACTAACAACAGAATAGTAAAATTCCGCAGACATTAAATAAAGAAAGTTCTGATGAATAATAAGAAAGGAAATTGCTTTTATCAGCTTTTAGTTTTTTCTCTCTTTTAGTTTTTGTCTTTCTTAAGAGACAATATACCAATGACACTGCAACACTGACAAATCTGAGACGTATTTTGTAATTATCCTAATAGCATTTTTACTTATTTGAATAATAGTATATGGGAAAAAGAATTAAAGGCAAAGTAAAGAGGAAACTATAAAGAAACCCTTAGGATGTTATTACGATCCCAAAGCATAAAAGTTTGTGATCTCATTCTGTAAACTTCTTTTATTATACTACTATTCGTTATTTAATCCCTTTGCCATGCAAAACATGTTACATATACACACTGACAAAAACACACCCCATTTTCTTGAAAATCTCAAGGTCAATGCATTGTTACCCTTGTTAGAACATCATTATCCAGGATTTTTTTAGTTAGAACGGAATTCTTAAGAGAACATAAAAAATTGTTACATATACACACTGACAAAAACACACCCCATTTTTTTGAAAATCTCAAGGTCAATGCATTGTTACCCTTGCTAGAACATCATTATCCAGGATTTTTTTAATTAAAACGGGATTCTTAAGAGAACATAAAAAATTGTTTTTTAATTTTTAACTAAAAAATTAAGAGACTATTTTTTAAAGTAAGAAAACCTGGAAAATGGTGCTCTTAGTTTTCACTATAACTGATAGTTTTTACTAGTGGTGCAAAGGAATAATGAATAAAATACTGTAATTGAATCAAATTGGTGTAATAAACATAATTTTCAGAAAACTACAAATATTCTCAAGGCATTTCATTTTTATTTTATTTATGAAAAAACATCTGTTTTACAAAAAAATAATATTTTAATTATTCTTCCTGCAAAACCAAAATAAGTTCGAAGAAAAACAATTTGTCAGTTAGTAAAATATAAGGCCATGGTATATATATGCATATATTGGTAGTCTTGTTTTTATAATGTATGGTCAACATGAAGGAAGATTAATAATATTAGTATCGAAGAGCGAGAGTAGATATGTAATATTTGGATAAGAGATGATAAGATGGGACTTACGGATTAAGAAAATGCTCGAAAAGCCAAGCTCTAAGGATATTAACAGAGCGTTCAGGTAACCCACGTTGCGGTCTCCATGCCTCTTGCTCCATCATACCCATATGATGAAACGCTCGTTGTTGACGCAAACTCTGCTCTAGCAAACGCAATCGTGGCGTTTCGCCTTTGGTTAACCCCGAGGACGCAGCCCCCGACGTCTCTTTCTCACCTAGAAGCTCGCAGCTGCGTTTTAACTGAACCAGAACCGCGTCTTTCAAACACCGGAAGTGTCTAGACATTGCCTTTTGGGCTAATGTGGTGTATGGAATGGCTGCGCCATAACCCATCACTTGGTCGAATGAGTTCACTACCATTTGCATTTGTTCGCAGTAGTGGTTGTACCGTCGGTCTACCTAAAAATTCAATTAAAATAAAACGATATAAATTGATTATTTATGTTTGTTATTATTAGCTAATTTGACCAGATAAAATACAAACTGCCAGAGGTAATAACGGTAAGATAAGATAATAAATCGAGCAAAAAAATCAGAATATGTCTTTCGTTTTCCTACTATATGCAATTATCGTATTTAATTCTTGAAATAAGATAATGTCAACTACAATATATTTATAAAGATAAATAATGAAGTAACTTCAAGGACTAGTTTTGGTTACGTAGTGCAGGTAACTTATATGGAGAAGGAAGCTCTAATTTTAATGAATCTGGTGGAAGACTAAATCACTTAATAATCCTAACTTTAATTTCTTATGTTAATTTGATTAAGCGATGCCACCAAACTCGTAAGTCGTAACACTAAAAAAATGCATTAATATATGTCACATTAGACTATAACACGAGTATAATGATATTAGTTAGAAAAAAATTATATAAGTGATGGTAGGATTGCGTAATCAAGCTCTACCAACTAGAGCATGTGTCGTGTTCTTGTACCAGTCGATATTTCTCCAAATATTTAATTTTTATTTAAAATACATATCTAGAGATTATGAAAAATTGGTTGATAAAATGAGGGAAAAAGACCATGAAGAAAAATCATATTTCTGATATAAATTTGGTTGATTCAATTCAATCATATTATAGAACGGTTCATATAATTTAATCAAAAGTTTAATGGAGATTAGTTCATTGGTTAGAGAATGTTAGTGTGAGAACGTTACCTCTTCAAGCATAGAGAGTAGCTTGACTTTTCTTCTTTGATGTTCAATCCGATCAGCCGGAGACAAAGGAGGATTATCATTGGCTACTCCGGGGGACGAAGACGACCCTCCTCCACCGCTAGTATTAGGGTTTGAGTTGTTCCTGCTAAGTTTGTTCTTCTTGAAGTGTCCTCTTCCGACACTACAAAACTCTTCCAACAACTCTTGTGCCGGCTTCGTGTACTTTGAGTTCCTCAACGTATAGATCCCTCCAATAGAGGAAGATGCCCCCATGGGAGAAGATGATGATGACCCGAAATGTCCAACAGCTTGATGATGAGAAGTAGAATTATCAAGAAGAAGAGTCTTGAACTGATTGAATTGATGATGATGATGAGCCGAAGTGTTAGAAGAAGAAGTTCCATCAACGGCTGCACAATAAATGCTTCTATATTCTTCTGCTTTAGCTGCAGCAGCTGCTTCTAATGACGACGAGAGAGATAAGGATAAACCTTTTCCACCTTCCACGTGTACGGTCCCGATCATATCTCCTTGACTCTGATGATCGGAGCAAGATGGCCACGTGAAGTGATGTTGTTGTTGCTCGTTGGCATAACCATAACCTTGATGATGATTTGGTAGTAACATATGTAGAGTTGAGTTGTTGTTGTTGTTGTGACGGTTTTGTTGCTCTAGCAATTGTTTAGTAGAGTGATCAAGAATCTCGCCTGAGCCACCGCCGGGGTAACTAAACATTTCAGACAACATTCCGGCGGTTTCGTAAACCGGGATCGGAGCACCGGAGACAGCGGATTCCTCAACTTCCTCCTGATGGGAAGATGATGGTCGGTGGAATCCATTGGAGAAGGAAAAGATTCCTTGGGGATGGTGATAATCTTGGGACATAGAGAATCTGAATTGTTGTCAAGAAGCGTTATGATGATGAAGAGTTGTAGTATCTATACCCATATCATTTCTTGTTATTCATAGTTATATCTCTTTCCAAAGCTGTTGGATCCTGTACGGATTCAGACACATACACAGAGAATCTTATATAACCAAAAAAACAAAACAAAATCAAAAGGAAAAGAAAGAGAGAAAGAGATAGGAGTCAACTAGGTATTATACAGTTTTTCTTACTTCGCCATCTCTTTCTTGTATCTCTTTTGAGGTTTTCACTTTCAGCTTCGGTCATCATATACATATACATATGGTAGAGAGAGAGAGAGAGAGAGAGAGAGAGAGAGAGAGAGAGAGAGAGAGAGAGAGAGAGAGAGAGAGAGATGCAAATACCTTGGAGTTGCAGAGAATAAAAGAAATAGAAGATTGAGGTTTAGCTATCGTTTTCTATCTGCTCTCTCTCCAGCTTTCTTTTTCTTGAGCTCTTTTTCTTCTCTGGTGGTAAGAGTTTAATCAGCAAATCCTGGAAACCATTTCATAATTTATAGAAAACTTATTAAAATCTCTCCCAAAGAGAAAGGAAGAAAGAGAAGACAGAAGAAGAGGTCGCTGTTCTTTCTTCCCCCCCCCTCCCCTTTTTAACCCACCAATCTTCTTTATTATTTTTTGTATAACTTAAGACTGATACTCTTTTTGTTCTATAAAAAATATCATTTTGATTTTTTATACAGATCTAAAAATAACTAAAATGTACTTATGTTCATATTATTATATCTATTTAATCAATAGTATTATTAAAATTATTAGTATGATTAATAAAGTTTGCAATATATTAAGTTGTATGTATAAATTGCATTAAATTTTCGAAATAACACTTTTTATATAATAAAAAAATAAAAATTACATTTATTATTGATTATCGTTTTATATTTATTTTTTAAAATGAAGTATTTTTTAACT
The DNA here is from genome assembly GCF_000309985.2 of Brassica rapa. Lineage (NCBI taxonomy): Eukaryota > Viridiplantae > Streptophyta > Magnoliopsida > Brassicales > Brassicaceae > Brassica > Brassica rapa. The sequence goes on along the minus strand of NC_024803.2, from coordinate 39,165,221 downwards.
TAATTTTTCAGAATTGGCATATGGTTTTACAGTGAAATCTCTATCTATACTATTATTTGCGAAGTAAATTTTTAGAATCGAGCTCTCACATTAAAAGTTAGAGTGGTTAATATTGTTTATACCCTTAATGAATAAAATGTATAAATAAACTAAAAAATATAAAACAAAATTTCAATTTATTTGATTAGATAATTGATTAAAATTAATAATAGTAAGAATTATCCAAAATCTGAAAATATAATTTAAACAGAGATAATTTATGTATATATTGTATTGTTATCTGAAAAATTCTTTTAGTAAAAAGTTAAAAACATAAATTATATAACTAAATATTAATCAAATAAAATTCTTAATTATATAATTAAAAATAGAATATTGAATTATCCATAATCTAAAAAGATAATTAAAAAAAAATTTATATATATATATATATATTGTATTGTTATCTGAAAAAGTATTTTAGTAAAAAGTTATAAACATAAATTATATAATTAAATATTAATCAAATAATTTTTTTAATTATATAATTAAAAATATAATTTTGAGTTATTTTAAGATTTATTTTAGTGTAATGAAGATAGTGTACAAAGAACTTTTCAAAAATTTATGAAAATGTTTAAGTCCGCATCGCGGGCAAAACACCTAGTAAATTAATAATATTGGGTCTATACCAAAACTATAATTTTTTATTAATTTATAGAGATATTAATTTATCGATATATTAATTGAACCAAAAACTCAATTTGAAATTATAAAATTATATTATTTTATAGAGATTTTTAATGTATATTAATTTACAGAGTAATAATTTAAAAAGGTTATACTGTATATCAGTAACAACAAAGAAGTAAGACAAAACTTATATACAATACAAAATTACGAAACTGTCCGTATCAATTTTTTTTTCTTATTTCTTTTGTCAACGATATTTATTTATAAATGCAGAAAAGTATTTAACTTCTTTTATCACGGAAATGTCGGCTGCGTTCAACATTTTAAAGGAGTTAATTTGGAAAACTAATATTGAAAGCAAACTAAAAAAGTATATAAAGATAAGGCGAGTCCAAGATCATATCTCAATGGCCCAAACCACCACCATAAATAATTCCACATAATTTTGTGCTTAAATAATATTTATATTTGATTAAAAAATTAAAGCATAATCATATTCCCATAATACCCTTTCATTATTCTTATGCTTTTGCTGATGTCAATGTTTTACTATGAACTAGGTGGTTGCCCGCGAATTCGCGGATATAACAATTGTAAGAAAATATATATTACGTATATAATGTCATAAATTTTAGAAACATTAAAAATATAATTTTTAACTTCAATTAGTTTGAAAATCAATAGTAAAGTTTATATAAATTTGATGTAAAAATAATTGATAAATATTTAGTAATAACAAATGCTTGTGAAATATATATATGTAACTATCACATTAACTTCTTCAACATATATTATGCATCTTCTTCGGTCTCATCTTATTTTTCTCGTTATTATTTTGTTCTTTTTATTAAACTTTTGCTAATGTTTTCCTAATTTTTTACATATTTTTGCCAAATATTTATTTTTTCTCTAAATAGCAATACAAAACATACAATCAACGAACCAAAAATTCATCTTAAAATTTTTTTCAACCATAATATTACCTTATTAACTATATTATTTTACTTAAATGCAAAAAAAATCTAATCAAAGTTCTCACATGATCCGTTAAATATAATCCTTCCAATCTTCAAAGCCTAATTATTTATAAAACATATATGGACATTATAAGAGATTAGTAATTACTAATTATTATAGATACAACTATATTTTTATATAATATGAAATCATTAGATTGGTTTCTATAAAAAAAATTTATATTTATTATTTTATGAAGTATATAAATATAAAAATAATTGATCAAACATTATTACACTTTCTATATTTTTGAAAATTAGCTACCATTAATTATTATTTGTAACATCATTTATGTTATTTGGCAAGTGATAGTAATTAGCTTTAGACTTGTCTTTTATTTTAGATATAATTAAAATAATAAAAATTAAAAAAGTTCCGCTCATTATATTATGTAGTTTATAAATATAAAAACGAATTGATCAAGCATTAATATTCTTTATATAATTTCAACAATTAGTTACCATAAATCAGTATTTGTAATATAATTTAAATTTTTGGCAAGTGATATTAATTAGATCTAGATTATTTATTTTAAATCTAAAATAAAATAAATTAAATTAAAAATTATTGACCAAGAAAATTATAAAAATATTTCTTAAGACTTCACAAATGATCGACATGTAAGCAAAATTCATTTAAGTGACTTCTATTTTCATATATAGGATAATTTTATTTTTTATAAATGTTTTATAAACTCATATAAATAATTTAAAATTCAGATAAAATAATTTTTTAAGCCATGATAGATAATTTTATAAATATTTTTTTTCTTTTCTAAATGACTTATAAAACATATATGGAAATTATCAGACATTAATAATTATTATAATTCTTTATATATGAATATAATGTTTTATATAAGTATATGAAATCATTATATCGATTTCTAGAAATTTTGTTCGACTAATTATATTATATATTATATAAATATAAAAAGAACTAATCAAATTATTACACTTTCTTTAATTTTGACAATTAGTTACCATAAATTATTATTTGTAATATTATTTAGACTATTTGGTAAGTTATATTAATTAGTTTTACACTTACTTTTTATTTTAGATCTAATTAAAATAATAAAAATTGATTATCTTTCAACTAATCAAGTTATAACAATTTTTTAAAATTTTCTCTATGATTGACACGTAGACAAAAGTCACTTAAGTGACTTCTCATTTAATATATAGAAAGATATGAAAATATTTTTTAGACTTGATTTGATCGTTATTTTAAATAAAATTTTGGATATTTGATATTCTAAAAATAAAAAATATTAAAATAAAATGTCTATTAAAGTGGAGTAAACCACACACTAAAATGTTAAGATATTTGTTTCATATTTATATTTAGTTTTTTGCATTAATTATGTCAATTGAAATTGTTTATTGACGTGATGAATTTTATTCTTTTTATAAACGTGATAACCTTTAACTGACAATCTACTTTATTAAAACAGAAGTACAAAATAGAAATAGCCCTTAGTTTTACTACTTATTTACATTAGAATGCCATTGATGTATTTATTGAACCTATATTTAAGCATGCTTGTCTTTTCCTAATTTAAATCATAGATTTAAGCATTTAATATCTTTCCAAAATTTAAATAATAGATTTCCTTTATCAAATCATAACCAAAATAAATTTCCTAATATATTTCGTATTAACATACTCAATATTTTTAATATTTATAAGTAATAAATAATAAAATAAAAAATCACACATCATAATCAATTTATATAACATATAAATAAAATATAAAATAGTTTATTCATATATTAGTATAATGCTTTCATAATATAAGTCCAATTAGTTATAAATATTGGATTTGTTTATATGATACATTGTGATATAATAGACGATTAAAATCACAAAATATAATTATTCAAAGTAATAAATAAAATTGTTATGTTTAAAAATGTTATATTAACAGTTATGTAATATATTTTAATTTACATATATATATTATACCATTAGTACAAAGAAAAAAATTAAAGTGAAAGAAAATATTTATACGGTCACGGGTCAAGCTCTAGAAATAAATAACAACAGTAAGATTATTTTTCTTTAACAAATTTCTTTTAATTGAAATTATAGTTCCAAATAAGTTTATATATTTTATGTATTTATAAATTTATTTTCTTTGTCTTTAAGGAAGCTTAGATTTTGAAATTGAAAAAAATATGACCGCCTCTATATTATTTTAATTACGAAATTTAAAATTTATATCAGAATATTTTATTAAACTTTTAATTTTTATTTTTATTATAACTATAAAGATTAATTTTCAATATGAATTTATGTTTTAATATTACAAATACGTCATTTAATATAAACAAAAAAAAACTAAAAACATAAAATAAATACCCGCCCGGTCGGGCGGGTCAAGGTCTAGTAATAGCTTAAATTCAAAGACAAAATTCTAATATAGTTAAAATTATAGTATGTTAAATGATAAAATTAGTAACTGGTTAATAACAACTTAATAATATTATTGTTTAAAATTTTTGGTTTTTTTTGTGTGCTACATTTATATTGATTTTTACAAGATTACTTGTAATATATATTTAATAACCTAAAATTATTAAAACTAATTTTATCTTAATAACAATATTTTAATTTCATTTTAATAAATTTGTACCATATTAATAATTGGAAAAAAAGTATCTTACTGATTAACATCACATTTCAGTTAAAATAAATTCAAAACAATGAAGATAGATCAAATTTTATTGAAATTTATACATGAATGACTAAAAACAAATATATCTTTTTAGTCAAATATAATTATAATTATATTTTAACAAAAAACATTAACCAATATGCATCAAAATAAAATAAATTAAAATCAGAATATTAGGTTTTGGTGAATATATAATATTATACATTAACAACAAAAAGCACATAAACAGAATAGAACAAAATAACACAGAGACAGTGTTCTGTGTTTTTTTTTTTGATCAACTAGAAGTGTTCTGTTTTTAAACTATAAAATAGAGTGGAGGAGCATGATACATGAAACGAAAAATCCTCCCCATATTTAAGAGACTGGTTTTAACATCAAGGCCTTGACACCTCTTCCCATCGAGTGAGAGCACTTAACTCTTTTTTTTTTTTTTGAGAACGGCCTAGAGCACTTAATTCTTCCGCGGATGTTTGCTTGAAAAAGATAAGTGTATTCCTGTTTCTTTTGAGACGAGGTTTGAGAATACGGCTGCAAATGCCTTCGACTGTTTTGCTCCCTCCAAACCAAATAGGTGCATGGGATGTCATTTTTACAAGCGATAAATCTAGTTTGTTGAGCATATTACGCAGAAACGAGTGTATTACAGGGTTCACATAAGCTGACACAAATATTATAATAGATATTTTAACTTGATAATAAATACAATATTTATATAAATATTTTTCATCTGATGTGATACATTAGGATCTATATTTCTTGATTCATTGTTTTTATGAATTATTCTATGAGAATATGCAACAATATTTAAAGCTATTGTGAGATAGATTAAAAGGACGGATTAACATATTTCAGTAAACATGAAGGACAACCACTGGAAAACGAGTTGAAAGACAGATTAGCTACATCTAGATGATAAAAGTATTCAAAGTTAAACTTGAACGGATACGAAATGGATTAAATAAAAAAAGTATCTCATTTTGATTTTCATTCATATATAATTATACTTTTATATGAAAACAAACATAGATTATTCAATATATAAATATACAATAATTTCAAATAAAAAAAGAGATGGGATTATATTACATAATTTTGTAATAACTATTTTTGAAAATTATATTATTATGTTAATAAAATTAGTTTATTGAATATAAAATGATATATCATCACGGCGAGGGCTCAAACTTAATTCGTTTTTGTATAAGATATTTTTTAATGTACCACCATTGATGTTCTGTTTTCTAAATATTTTTAATATACCAAAACTAGTGGTAATGAAAGGTATTTAAAATTTGAGGAAATGTACGTAGACTTACGGTTTAGTTATATTCCATGCATATACCTTAGGAAACAAATATATGTAGAATATTATACATGAGGCTTTAGAGATTTTTTTTCTTTTTCTTGAAAGGCTTTAGAGATCTGATAAATTAATTATTCAATGACTTTAATAATTGTTAGAAAGTCTTACTTAACAAATATTTTCAATGTAAAATTATTGTGTTGTAAAGATTGAACTAGATTTTGACCCGCGCAACCGCGCGGGTGTTTGTTTTTACTTTTTTTATACATAAATTATTATTTTTAAACATTAGTGATATTTTTTTTAACATTAATCATATACTTAAATGTTTATATAACTATTTCAAATATAATAATTTTATAATTTACATGTTATAATTAATCATTTGGTTAAAACCGTATGGATTTTCACTTCTTATTATATATTTATCTTATTGTATTTGCATTTAATTATTAAGCAAATTATTATATTCATGAGAAAACATATTTGAAAATTATTTTGTATTTAATTTATTCTAAATTCTGACCCGTTTTTCAAAGATGTATTTCTTTTTACTAATATTTTTTATACTTATTTATTTTAGATAATATATTATTGTATATACGAAAGTCTAAGACGATATGTTAATTTTTAGACATGTATTATAAGGTTTGTTAATTTTAAGCCGTTCTATCATCATATTATATTTTTAAAATAAATAATTTATATTTATGAAAATAAAATTTATAAATTTATCAATTGAATATACTTTTATCATATTTATTTAAGTATAATAATTGTATTTTAACATGATCATGACTATAAAGTGGGTAAAATAGGATATGATTTATTTATTTTTCATTTTATAAACGATAACTTAAAATATATTAAATTATTGTTAAAATACTTTTACACAGATTTATTAGAATTTTTAAATATAATATATTAATATATATTATATTTAAAATGAAAATATATTATGATTAAAGTAGTTACAAAGATTTTATATTATAAGCTTTAAAGAAATACATGTTAATTTTTATACATGTATTATATATTTTGCTTAATCCATCTTACCAACATATTAGATTTTATTTTTGAGCATAAATATTTTATACTTATGAAAATAAAATTTATAAAATTTATAAATTTAATACAATTTTATTATACTTAGCTCAATATAATAATTTTCTTTTAATATGATTGATTATGATTATATAATATATAAAATATTACAGATTTTTTTATTTTTTATTTTATAAATGATTACTGAATTTATTAATGTATAATAATATTTCAAACTAATTTCGAAATTAATGAAAAATATTTAAATATAATTTTGAAAATGAAGATCTTGTAAAAATCTTTTAAAACAGATTTGTTAGATTTTTAAAATAAATATATTTATATTTTAAATAAAAAGATATCAAAAGATATTATGATTAAAGTATTTTAAAGATTCTATGTATTATTATTCTTAATAAAATACATTTAATAAGATTTCTAAGTGATGGTCCAAATTAAAAAAAAATCACACATGAAAGAAGTCATGACTTCTCTTTTAATATATAAGATATATAATAAAACTGATGGAAAATCTATAGATGAATGATATTCGACTTCTTTTTTTTTTTTGAATTATACAGAGGTATCCTGACCTCACAGAAGTGATCCAGACTAGTCACGTGTTACCACGTGTCGGTCTTCTGTCTCTGGCGATGCCGAAATGTTAATTTTCCAGTGGCCAGGATTCGAACCCAAGTGGCGGTACTCACAGCTGTTAACCCTTTACCACTAGAGGTAGAAGCTCCGGTTTGATATTCGACTTCACCTGACAAAGTTAACGTTATTTGATGTAGTATATGTTTTCATTTCAGTGTAAACAAAATTTAATTTTTCTTACACTACATATATATATATATATATATATATATATAAAACAATGAATCAAAAAGCCAGATATTGTTCAAAGGCATCCCATTACATTGTATTGTGCGGTCATGTGAATATGAATCTATCATTTAAAGTTTGTTTAAATATCCGGAGAAAATTTTTATCCATGAACTATATTTTCAAAATTAATCTAGATCCTTCTACAGATTCGAAATATACCAGATTAATAAATAAATAGGTTGACAAAAAAAAAAAATCAAGAACGCTTGTCCGATGGATAATCCCCTAGTGTCTCGATCTCGATTTTTCCGTTTCCATCCTTTTTGGCCTTTAATCAATATTGAAATATATAAAAGGCCATGAAGCATGAAGGGGTTATACAAACACGATCCATGAATAAACGATTGAAAATATAATGATATGAGAAATAATAAATTTGATATCTTGAGAAAGTCCATGCTAAGTTGTTGTCATTCCCACATAAACTTTTCTTAATTCATAGGTAACACCTTCATAAAAAAATTTGTACTTTTCAAGCTCCCAAAATTTAAATTATGTAGTCATGTAGATGGCCACTAATTCTTTCGTGTTTGACCTTCACATAAGCATACATAAATTCATTTCTTATTGGAGTACCTTATCTTACATGAGTTTTTGGATGGAATGAATACAAAAAAAGAAACGAGAAAAAACATTAATACCCCTAATAATCATTTGTCCAAAAGTGAATTCTAATAATGATAATAATTTAATAATCAAATCATTTTTTTGCATACGATGACGTACATACTTCTGAGTACGTAATTTTCATGAATTAGGACTTCACCGTTGATTCTTACTTTAAAACAAAATGTTGATGTATTTATTACAACATGGTTTCGTATTTGTTTTGATCAGAAACGCGTTCTATCCTCCATTCAATCAAAATGCAGTGCTAAAGATGGTGTATTCGAGGTGGGTTTCGCACTCCTATCAATGCCTGGGTTAGTTCTAGAAAAAGTTCATTCAACTTGCAGAATCGACGAAGACGAAAAGCCCAGCTCGCTATAGGACAAAAAATGGCGACGCAAGTGCTGTGACGAGCTCGAGTCTATACCCACAGGGAAGCGTGCTTAAACGGTCAAATAAATACGGATGACGCAGTTTGGCCACCATTACCATATAATGCTTTAGGACGAGGCGAGCTTCATCTATGTTGCATGGAATATATGACCAACCCCGATAAAAATGAATATATAACCTCAACAACAAGAACAACAAGGACGACGAACTATCTTTTATTGCATTTGGAACACTTCCCAATAAATAGACTAGCACATATCTTTTATTTGTCGCTCCAAGTTTCATCTTATTTAGACTAGAATTTCAAATTACTGATGCACTAATTATATTTGTTACGTTTGACGTGTTGGTCCTTGAGATGCTATTTTAGTTGCGTCCACTCAAATCATATGTACTTTAGTATAGTAAAGAAAGTTGATCCAAAGACTACCGCAGGACGAAGACCTTAATGCAAGTATTTGGGGATGATGTGTGTATCAAATTTATTTTTATTAAGTGATACCACAAACACCAAAGGACTTCTGAAAATGGAGGCGATGGTCCCTTCTTATTCCACCTTTTGTCCATTCGGTGTCAATCAAACTGTTTCTTTCTCATTTATTTATATTTCTGATCTTCACTTTGCAGCTCCTTGATATATGCCTTTTCTTTATAATTTGTAATCATTTTCTAGTTTATTTTATGTTTGTTTTCAGTGGAGGAGATCGATTTTCTTCTTCTTAAATATCGATAAACAATGTCCTTCTGGTTTTAGGTTTCCTAGCTTTGGTGCTAAATGCTTTTGTTTTGTTTTATTCCCGCCTTTTAAACACACTCATTTGTGCAACTTAAGAGTGCTTTCTGTAGTGGTGTGACCACAAGCTCACTAAATGTCTTCGGTTTCCCCCATTTTATTTGTGCATCAATATGAATATGTATACACTGCCATTGTACATGGAAACTTTCAATATCTAGCCATGACATGCTTTAAAAATTTGTTTGCTAATATCTTCTTGCATTTGTCCTTTCAAGATTGGGATAGCTTTAGTTTTAAACCATTCTAGGTTAAAGCTTACATATTCTGATCCTTAAATCTTAACTAAAATTATGTATATATCGACAGGGCCGGCTTACTTGGGGGGGACAAGCAGTACAAACGTCTCAAGCTCGTATCTCCCCAGTATAATAATAACTAAAGGGCTAATTTTTTTATAAATCTATATTTTTATATATAAAAATTTATAAATATAATAAATAAAATTGAAAAGTGTTCAAAATTATTTGATATGTATGTAGTTTTATTTTCATTCAAAATATATAAAATATTACTGATTAAATTTTAAAAATATTTTAAACATTATCTGTATATAAATTTTAAAGAATAAAAAAAAATTTGCCTTAGAACCTCTAACAGTGTTGAACCGGCCATGTATATCGATCTTATATGCATTTTCAATTAGAAATATATATATATATATCGCAAGCTTTAAACACCACTTCAACATCTATATAACTATAACTCATGTAAGTTTCTTACATGATATTGTGGCCCAATTGACTACATTAGATATAAATTTGTTATAATCATGTCTTTGTCAATATTTAATATAGATGGTTCAAAGGTATAGCTAATAAGAAGGGTCCATATATATAAAGAAATGCAAACTGACTAGAATATATCAGATCCAAACTGGTTAAATTTACGTTGTTCACATCCTTAGAAATTAGGACCATGCATGGGATAGAAAGAAACATATGCAATGAGTGAAAATAAATAGATAGCCTTAGCTCCGAATGTCACATAATCAATTACTACGTTATTATATATACAGTGAAGAATATATATTCTAACTGGTGACAAAAAAATAGAAAGGAAACAATGCATTTTTTAATGTTCTTAATTTTATTACTATTTATAAGGAATATTTTTTTTCATTCATTCTCAATCATTTTATTATAGAGGAATATGAAACAAATTTATTCTTCTCCAGAATTGATAAAAAATAATCTTCTTTTTCCTTCATATCATTTTATTCCTCTGTATTTTGTTCTATTCATTCTTAGGATCTAAATGGTGACATAGGGAATTAAGGGGGATTGACAATTCCTACTCATTCCTTAAAAACTACACTATTTTTAAAGAATTTTTGCTGCGTTTGATTCTTTGTCATTCCTTGAATTTTAAGAAACTATAAAAGAAAAAACATTCTTTATCAAAATTGATATAGAACAAAAAAAAAATTATTTTTATTCATTTTAATTTGTTCATATTCTTTTCCTACTCATTCCTATTCTTATTTTAATGGTCACTAGTTTAATGTTCTTATAATGATCACCTGTTAAACCTCAGTCATGTAGTGTTTTTATAACTTACACAAGAGGAAGATTGCAATTTATGTAATGGTACACCAAAAAGACGGCCTCAAGATAGAAAATAGTAGATTTAAAAGAAAATCGATAGTGTAAGGACAATTTTGTACTTGTTTTACTTGAGGAGGAGATCCTTAATAGGTTAATGGTAATCAAATTAGGATCTAGGCATGACATGCTTTGAAATATTCTAATTTCAAATACGATATCATTAAGTACGTACTTAACCTATTACTTGAGGAGGAGATCCCTAATGAAATATTGTGCCATTTTAGTAATTTCATTAATTTTTTTTTTATATTTCACTCAATTTAACAATTTCATTAATTATATTACTTTAAAATGACATTATTAATTATATTATCATAATAATAATAGTGCAATTAGAAAATCAAAAATATAAAATAATTGAGTTTTGCATATGGTTAAACGTTTGGTTTAATTTGGTTTATTGATATTTTTTATTTATTTTAGTTTCAAACGGTAGAAAATTACGTAGCCAAAAACATAATTCAAAAACATGTTTGTGAATAAAATAATAACTTAAATCAAAACAATAAAAATGTGTTACATTTATTGTCACTTAATTTTTTACTCTATATAATTATTTTACTAAATAAAAAATTCTTTCTATTTCACTTAATTTAGCCAAACACATAGAAAATTTCTTTTTATTTGTTTATAAAATCTGTTAGTCATGAACATTGACTATCCATTTAATTACGGATTGTTTTTTTTGGGTAACGTTTTTTTCTTTTTGAAATTAGGCACCACTTGAATATTATAAATTTATGTGTGGGTTTTGAATTGAGTCCTTATGATGTATATAAACTTGAAAATATCTAAATGACAACTATATCTGAATCGGTATAGGATATTTGTACTAAAAATAACTATATTAGCTGACTCGGTCCATATTTTTTTAATACAATTAGTTATATTACGATTCATCTAAAATATATAACACTAATTATGTAAAATAAATATCAATGTATAAAAATGTAAAAATTAATATGCGGATCAGTTTCTAATAGCAAATTAAAGAAAAATACTTGTTGCCGATTATATATTTAGCAACAATATTCTTAAAAGATGATATTAACTGGTATTGGTATCGATCTATTTATATACGCCTGTATTTAGGATTGGTAGACCTCGTAGAACTAGTCCTTTGTTCGCTACTGTTTTAAAGAATGGGATGAGGCTACCTGATCGTCGAGTCATCCTATTCCTAACTCTACTGTATTTTTGTTTCGTTTTTGGAACAATCACAAACATTATTATTATTGTTCAACTACAAATATATATAAACAGACTGTTAATTATTAATAGTGTTTCTAAGCTATTTTCAAGCGGAAGAAACTACAGACTGGAAAAATGATACAATATACAACGAAAAAATATATTTTGTTTAGTAATCTATACTATTATTTATGAAGTGATTTGGCTTATTTGTCACATTCTCCATGATTTTAGTTAATTTGCTTACTTGTCATATTTTTCATAATTTTAGGATAAATCATTAGTTTAATTAATATTTTTTTTGATATCTATATATTTATCATGATATTAAAAAATCATGATAAACATGAATCTATTTTACCGATATATATACCAATATTTTTTTAAAATATATTTTAATATATAACAAACATGATATTTAGGACATTTAGTTAATAAATAGATATTAATAATATATAGAAATAATATCATCGTTACTTTTCTCTCATTTATAATTTTAATGATTAATATTTTAGCTAATAGCTAATTTCTCTGATTTTTACTGAAATATTGATCAAATACAGATTATTATAAAATTTATATATAAGTATACTAATATATCTGAATTAATCAGTTTATTTAGTTATTTTGCTTATTTTCATCTTTTCCATAGTTATATGATAAATTATTAGTTTAATTAATATTATTATTTAATTTATTTATTTTGACATCTATATATTTATCATGATATTTAAAATAATTAATAAACATTAACATATTTTACCAATATATATACTAATATTTTTAATATATTTTAATATACAATTATCATGATATTTAGGAATTAATAAATATATATTAACAATATCTACCGATAATATCATCATTACTTTTCTCTCATTTTATAATTTTAATGACTAATATTATAGTCAATTTCTCTGATTTTTACTGAAAATATTGATCAAATACGTATTATTATAAAACTTATATATAAGTATACTAACATATCTGAATTGATCGGTTTCTTTTGTTTATTCGGTTTGATCCCTTAATATATTGAATCATATACTGATATTTTCTAAACATAACATCTTCGGTACTTCCAAATCGTTCGGTTTGGTTCGGTTTTGAATGGTTTGGTTTTACCAGATTGAACACTCTTAAACTATTGTTATTCATTAATGTTTTGTATTTGTGATTTTTTATAATCTTTATAGTACCACATGATTTCTTTTCAGTCCAAGTACAATATGTGTTAATTTCACATACAAAATTTTCTAATTTAGTTATTACTATAAAAAAGATTTTGATCCAAAATATACATCACATAAATAAAAATATGAAACAAAATAATACAATTTAATAAATTAATTACCAATATGAATATTGAAATTTTATAATTTATAATAATTTAAAATTTGTATCTAATTAAATTATTATTATTTTATTAAAAATGTTAAAATTAAAAATTATTAGATGTATAGATATATTATTCCGCACAAGGTGTGGAACATCAACTAGTTATATATATTTATGTTGTCAGATATTTATTGGAAATATCTTAATATTTATAATCTTTCCGCATTAATACAAGAAAATTACAAAAAAAAAATTCATCTTAATCATTTTTTCTTATTTTTCACTAAATATTTTAAATTTTGTTTTATCTGTAATTTCACTACAGTTAAGTCAAAATATAAGCAATATATTTAAAGTATGCGCCTATGTGGCGTAAATCTTTAAAATATTAGAACTATATCTATTCAAATAAATAACTAATCCACCGCTAATTGCACAGCTAGTCATTTTAAGGAAAAACTGTGAAGGGATTATAGAGTGAAGATCTTACTTAGTAAAGTATGGTCTAAATATTTCATTGGGGGGGAGATAAATTCATCTTAAACATAACAACCTCAACTCATATTGGAGAAAGATGTCACAAACTATCAACATAATCCTTCCTAGCTAGCTATATATTACCAATACTCATAATTTCATTATTTCAGGAAATAATAAGAGTGATATTAATTAATGAGAATATTAAACGCCGTGTGTGTTATGTAATGTGTTTATGTGGATGCATCGATGCTCGCTCATATATATCACAACAAAAGTGGTCCTAGAAACACAAAACACAAACTCACTTTATTAGGATCCAGGTGGCAAAGCCAGGCAAAGGATGGTCATGGCCACGTGGGAGATGTGGTCCATATCCGAATCAACAGTCTGTTCCTCTATCACCCAAGTTTTGTTCTTCCCCTAGTTTTATGCATTCCTTTTTTTTTTTTTTGTCAACTGAGTTTTATTAATGGGTCAAAGCCCTAAACAGAACCAAGCCCACAACTTAAAAGACAAAGGAGCTCAAAAGCCCAACCGAAACAAACAGACTTTGGGCTGTCAGCCCAAAAGTATAAACTGTTGTAGAAGGAAACCGACAGGTCACCACCACGTGTTCGATCGCCCGGCGATCAGAAGACACGGGTCAGGCTGGGAGTCAGCTTGCTTCCGCCGGTACCAAAGAGGAGATGCGACGGATCTCCGCCGTCGGCGGAGACAGGATGAAGAAGAAACGCTCACTCGGAGCAGTCTTCAACCAGATCCAAATCGATCACCAGATCGACGTCTCGAGAAGAAAATACAATCGTCTTCAATCAACTCTACAATCTTCAATCTTCCTGCATGACAAGCGGTCATCTTTAATGATAAAAGAAAGCTCGAAGATGAATCGGCCCTAACAAAGAGGAGGAAGAAGCCATCGAAGATAATAGAGGAGAGACGATTGAGAGTAGAATAAGCAGAAAACGCCAATCGAACATAACCGGGATGATCCCGGTGATAAGCCGCCGCCAAACACCATGGGAGCTTGACGCGGAGTCAAAAACCGGCCGTCTATCACCGGAGGAGAAGGGATAGGCGCCAGAGACAAAAGCCAAAAGTCCACCAAGAGATAAGGTGCGACTTCGGAGGCGATGACCGGTCGGAAAAGCCGAAGCCGGTTGAAAAACGCTGGAAACAAACTGACGATATAAACAAAGGCTTCATCAGATCTCTAATTCCGTGAAAGATAAAGGTGAGAGAACGGAGTAGAGAGAGAAGCCCTTTTCTTTCGTTTTATGCATTCCTATCAATGGATTACTAAAAGAATCTTACAAAAATCTAAATTGAAAAAGGCTAAGCTTTCAGAATAAAGAAAATAAAATAATTTGGATTAACAAGTTTCTAAAGTTTAGGATTCAGAATTCAGACCATTTTTTTAAAAAAAAATTACTCTATTTTTGGGAACTGTCTTCTCAATTTTGAAATAAAGTATAAACTTTTTTTTTGAAAATATATTTATTAATAAAATTTAGAATTTAAATTTTGAAAATCATTTTATTTAAATATCATATTTTCAAAATTAGTTTATATTAAAATACATATTTTAATTTATTTTAAGGATTATATCAATTTTAAAATATGATTATTAGAATTTATAAGTATGGAACAAGAACGTATAATTTGGTATCAATCTTTCAAAAGAATCTGATAAAAATAGGATGAGAAGTTTGGTTGGCCAATATCGATATGGAGAATTCTATTTAAATTTTAATAATTTGAATATTTTAGATAGTTCAGAAAAATATTTAAAATATTTTAGAGATTATATATTTTAAAATAACTAAATAAGTATTTTATTATGTTAGGATTTTTTTTTAAATGTTTTTATTTTCTACCAACATAAGTTTCTTTCAGTAACAACCTTGATCAAAGTAATAAACATATTCTTATTTATTGATTTCACTATCTTTTGTTCTCGTCTCTTTCTCTTATATATTAATCAATACTATTAAAAGGAAAAGAGTCTTAAAAAATCTACCTATAAAAGTTGTTTGGACCCTTTCATTTAACTCATTATTTTTTGGTATTACCTTAAACTTAGACTAACAATATATTATCATATATTTCTCTAACAATAATTTATTCAATTCATTTATTTATTCAAATATCACTCTTAATCTTAATCATTAATATTACTATATTTACCATTTTGACTTTTAATCATAAAAACATTGAAACTAATATTTTATATTATCACTTTTATCATATAATATATGATTTAAAGCAAGAGAAATTACACGATATATATGTGTACATTCTAACTTCCTCTTTCCTTTATAATAACGTAATCATATCATATATAAACTTTTCTACTAAAATCTCATATTATATACTAAACTTTCAACCCTCTATAGTTTGATAGATATTTTCATATTTAAAAATGAGTTTTCTAAAAATATTTCATCAATCATGTTTTTGTACAATAACATTATAAATCTATATCAAAAGGTTGTTGGACCCGATATAGACGTAATAGGTCCACATCTGTTCGGGTATTTAGGATCCTAAGAAAATTCGAAATATCAAAAAAAATCTGAAAAATATCTGAAACACGAAAAGTACTTGAAACTCCAAACAAATACCCAAAAAAATTCAAATACCTAAAAATTCAAAATCTTATTCAAAATTTGTCACTAAACTGAAAATACCCAAAAATTTATCCAAATACCAAAAAAAAAATTTTAATTTGAAAATTTACCTGAAATAAAAACTATAATCATAAACCAAAAACCTAAAAAGAATATCCATAATGCTGGAAACATATTCGAAATATCCAAATATACCTAATAAACACAACATATTTATGATTGGATCTAGGGTAGTACCCGGACTCAAACAAAGACATGCGGATCCAAAAAAAAACCCCAATAGGTTATCTTCTCTGGACCTGAACTAAACTTATATTTCCGGGTCGTTTTGGTTTGTTTTTTTGATCCGGATATAATTCTCATGCCTAAAAAAAATTTACATAAAAGTGTACATATAAAATATCAAATAAACTAATTCATAGATTATATAACTGTTAAAAATTATATTTCCGATATAATAAAACTTTGTATAATATAATCCAAAAAACCTGCGCTTTCTAAGCGCGGATCAAAATCTAATCTTTCTCTTATTAATGGAATAATCCACGTATGAGGTTATCACAATTTATTTAAAGTTCATAACTCATGTAATTATAACAAAGTTTTCTAAGCATATTCGGCTTTGTACAAAACTTGGCCGACATAAGTATATAACTTTGACGTAGGCTAAAGCTAGAGTTAGTTGAGGCCCATAATGCCATCAAACTCTACCTAATGTCAAGTTTCATTTCCACTGTGTTGAAGACTCATGTAGCTCGTACGCAGGTACTATCCTCATGTATTCTACCTACAGTTCCTTTGACAAGCACGGCTTGGGATTTGAAAAGCTTTGATAAGGTTACTACATGGAAACCGACAAAGTTCTTCTCCTTGGATGGTTCTAGAAGACGACATCAGTAGCTGATGAAGATTCATCAACTTTTGATTCATCTTCTCTGTTTTCACAACAAGGTTGATATCTGAGCTCTAATGCTCGATCCTTATCAAACCTTGGGCTTGGCTTGGTGGGATTATTTGTTATACTTAAGAAGGTTCCCGTCGCGCTGCTAGATACGTTTACGAAATTACGAGCAAGTAACATTTTGCAATCGTCATGTCCTTTTTCCACATCTGATGTAGATTCTTCTCATCCTTCCTAATACACCATGGTAACTCCTATTCCTTAGTATCCTTTCTCACCTAAGCAAAAAAAAAATGCTTTGTTGCTTCGTGTTGAATATGTATGAGATCTTATCACCAATGTGCTCTCCTTTGATGATTTCTCATCATCGACAAGGTGTTGCTTCTCTCTTAAAGAAGGTTGCGACTCCTCCATTACAAGGTGTTATTTTCTTGAGAAATAGTGATGTACACAGTACACCTAGATTGACTTGACCAGAATTCTGCAGTATTTCAATAAATTTTATTCTATTATTCCTTCTTTCAAATAAGTCAATTCTTCAACTTCGAACAGTCCCATCTCAATAGAAAAATCCTTAGAGACAATCCCCATAGTTTCCCTCAGTTTCTTCAATTCCTCAGTTTGTTTAAGAAAAACGATGAGATTAATAATTTGATTAACGTTCTCAGCACCCTTCACACTGTAACCAAAGATACTTGTCTCCCTTCAGCTGTTTAAGACAATTATTTCCTCTCTTTTTCCTTGTTTAATGATCCCATTGTATTTTTTTTTGTAACCAGAGATACTGTCTCCCTTCACTTTAAGACGTTCTCTCAGGTACCAGTTTAATGTACTTTCATTTTCCCCATCAGATTTGTTTGAGACCTATTAGTAACTTTCATGTGTCTCAACTACTCCACCTTGAACTAAACCTTTGCCTCGCCTTGTCCGTCTCTACATGTAACTTTTCTTACTATTTAGAGCTCTTTATAATTGATAAGAAATAATTGGAGTTCTTAATTAACTCATTCTTCTTTTGTGAGGTGTCTCGATGATAAATTAATCACAGCGATGATATTCTACAATTAGCGGATATTAAGAAGTTCACAGCAAAAGCTGCAGTTTCTGATCATGTGCCTTTTCATTCAACCGCTCTACATGATGTATGTATCTTATTTGATACATCTTCCTTTTTTATTGCGTTATAGATTTGATTTTTGCATCACTAATTTTGAACACAAACCTTGTAGCTGATGCTTCCTCGTGTAAGTTTGTTGCCTAATATGGGTTTGAAATATTTTCAATCAAGTTTTTGCTTCCACTTTGATGATCATTTCATTTCTTCATCCCTTGCAAGAAAACAATCATGTAGAGATTGGCCATTCTCAGCTTCTTTACTTGACTCGTATCTTATGTTAAAAGAATCTCCACCTATAGCTGATGGCTTTCCGTCCTAAACCGTAAGGACTTGACTTGGTCCATGAATCAGTTTTTTTATTGAAAGACACCTTCTTAACTTCTTTCCTCTAACTTCTTTATAAGATTATTGGAGTATTTACTTCACTTGTCACAACAGTTCCTTAAAGAAAGTATACCCTGTCTTTGTATATTATTAAAATTACTTTTTCCTATGTTTGTAAAATTGAACCTCGAAGCCGCTCTCTTTATACTTGCAACCTGATTTTCTAACATCCCGTAAAATAAGATGTTTATTCACTGCCGCATGTATTAAACATCCTTGAGTATCACTTTAGAACCATCTGGATTCTGAATCCAAATCTTTGTCATTCCTTTGATGCTACCATGAGTGATATAAGCCATTAATACACTTTCCCCATCATACTCCTTGAAATAAAACAAGATTTATTTGTTAGGTGTGATATGGAATGAAATACTATTCATGATCCATTTGAGTGTATCTTGATTGCTAATGGTTAACACCAACGGTTGCTCATGCTCTTTTGTAAAGTTAACACCAACTGTTGCTCATGCTCTTTTGTAAAGTTTTCAGAATTCGGATGCCTCTTTCTTTTTGGTGATTCTCACTTTCAATGGCTTTCTTTTCCACAAATAAAACATGTATTGTTCTAAATCAAACCTTTGATTTGACTAAAACCTTCTTCTACTTTTAGATCTCTATCTCTAGTTGTTCGAGTTTCATTACCATTCTTTGACCTCTTCGTAGTTCTTCCATGTGTCTCAACATACAAACCTTCCGAATAAGTAAGTTGTTTTTGCTTAAGTTCGGCTTCTTTGGAATAAGCTGAAGTTTTTTTTTTTGTAGAATCAAATTTCATTCGTATTCTTAAAATAGATTCATGGTCCAAAGAGCCTATTTTGCCATTGTATCAGCCCTTACATTTTCTGATCTAGGGATAAAACTAAAAGAGATCGACTTAAATGAGACTAGTGGGTGGTAGATATCACGAAGAGCTTCATGGATCTCAAGCTTCATCACGGAATAAGCTGAAGTTATAACTTCCTTTGTGGTGAGCGTTTCTTTCCCAGTTCCATATTGGAGTATGTGAACCAGTGGTCTATACGCTTCTGGAAGTCCCAATGATAGTTGAATTGATTGATCTTCATCTGATATGGTGATTTTGATACTCTCCAAGTATGCAGTTAACTTGAGATATCTACATTATTTTTATCGTTGTGCCCTTTTCCATCTTGTAGCAAGAGTTGCCTTTTGTATCTATTATTTTTTGTGGATTGTGGTAGATAGCTTACCTGGCTACAAGTCAGATTTTCGTTTACAGCTCACCAGAGTTCTGTTGACAGGCAAAATAATGATAACTTTTCTTGTATTACATTTCAAACACTTGCATGTTATATATTTACATAATGGTTACATTTTAGATTAATCTCATAAATGAAAAACCGTGAAAACGAAGAACATAACTCTTCCCTGATGTTACACAAGCCGCAATAATTCGAACACATTTTTCTTTGGAAAACTGAAAACTTGAGAACTTCATCTACCTATTTTTTTTTTCATTTTTGGGGGGTAGAATTCTCTAGTTAGGAAAAATCAGACACAACAACATTGACTCGTCTAATCAAAAAACTAACTCTGGATAGTTCCAAGAATCTTGGAAACATGATCTGAAGCCTTGGGGCCAAACAGCTTCTTCAGCTCACCATACCTCTCAACATCAAACTCATGAACATTCATCAGCTTCTTCTGTTTGGCCTCGAACCTGCTTTGGTAAAACCCTTCAAAGGAAGGCTCTTTCGATGTCCTGAGGAAGAAACCATACCCAGCCATAAAGTATATAGACGTGACATAGAAACAGATCGGCTCCATCACATCCCACGAGAGCTCCCAAAACGTTAGCCTCATGAACCCCGCGGTCTGCAGGATCAAGTAGCCTAGACCAGCCCAGAGCTCTCTCCGCACCAAAGAGTGTGCTTTCACATCGATCACTGCCTTCGCTGCTTCCAGCTCTTTTAACTCGATCCTTCGTGGGTCATTCGAGTTACGAACCTTGGGCAATGGAAGCAAGCCTTCAATGGATTTTGTAACCTGATCAGACACAAAAGGCAAAAGACAAAAACAGAAAACGTCTGGGTAAAACAATACCTCCATCACCTTCTTTCGGACATAATTAGCACTTTAAACACACATACAATTAGCACTCAAAAACACACACACAATTAGCACACTACTAAGTAAATGAACCCATCCCAGAATCCCAATTCTGCTTAATATCTAGCTTCTCCACTTAAAACACGATCCTTTGGATCAAGCTTTCCACTTTCACTATCCTAATACCCATAAGAACTTATTCTAGAACTCTCTCTCTCACTCTCTTTAGAATTTCATTTAAGGTTTTGGTATCAGGTTCTTGACTCTCAAGTTAACGTAATCCAAGCAATGTTTTTTTTTTTTGGATTGGTTTGGGTCTCTGAAGAAACGGTTGCTCTGTTAATCACCACCTCAAACTTGGGAACCTCCTACCACTCTGGTTAACAGAGGTTTTCTCAATCTCCTGTTGAATTGGAACCAAAAGAAAAAGAGATACAACCCATGGAAAATAGTATCAGTTTTCGGTATTCAAAATCCAAAAAATAAAAAAAAACTTTTCAGGAAACCTAATTCGAGATCTCTCCCAATCTGTTTCAAATCAAACAGCTGCACACATTCATTCCATTTCAATTAATCCATACGAGTTAAGTGAAAAAAATGAAAAGTACCTGATCTGGTCTAATACAAACAGAATCCCCCAAAACGATGACGTTTGCTGAATCATCAAGCATCTTCGCTATCTTAGCTCCCTGATCCAGATCCGAAGACGCTTCGCCGCAAACGCTAACAAACTCCTCATACGCCATCCAGCTCTTCCCCGTCTCTCTAAGCTTCGTTTTCACGATCTCGATCTGCGCAGCTCTGAGGAGCTTCTTCGTGTCCTCCACCGTCAAACTAGGCGTCTCCGTCTCCATCGGCGGAGCAATGCCGTCTAATCGGATTCTCCCCTTGCTGCCGTCGATTTCGCGGAGCTTCTCGATCAGGCTCTCTCCCAGCGGCATCTGCATGATCTCCGGCCGAATCATGGCCGTGTTGTGCAGAAACCGCCGCGAGATCGACGAGTCTCCGGGCTCCGGCGCGATTCTGGCCTCTCCTGACTCCTTGGGGACTCGTGTTCGTACGGCTAGCGAAGATGAAGAGATGCGGCAGTTCGTTAGGCTCTGCGAGGCTTGGTTCGAGATGCTGAAGAGACGCTTCGTCAAAAGCTTCCTCATCGCCATTGATGGATTGATGAACGATTTTTTTTCTTTTCTCCCTGAGAGAGAGAAAAAGAGAAATAAAAACAAAAATAAATATAAATATTTTTTAAAAAATATGAATGTAATATGAACAGAGGAGAAAAGGGTTTATATACTGTTTGATTTAAATTAAATAAAAATAAAAAGGACACGTACACGTCAGCGTATATCAGAACGTACACGAGAAATTCATTATTACCAATTTACAACCGAATATTCGCTTTCGAAACGCTTTCTTCTTGCGAGAAACGTGGAGATACTGAGGATTTGTAGCCGTACACGTGTTGGGTTAGTAATGGTGTTAGCATGCGGTGGTGTTACAGCCGTCCGATACTTTTTCTTATTAAATCCCTTATATATTAAAAGAGGAGCATTGGAGTTAATGCTTTCACACCATGTATGACACGTGTCCATTGTACAGAGACTCTCACAAATTAGTTGCCTTAATTGGTTTTGCTATTACAGAATTTTTGGAAACGTTTCATTGATCTAGAAAATTAAAAAAACCACTCGTGGAATGAGTTATCACGTAAAGCTTAAGCTACGACATCACCGTACCATCGTAAAGATTATTTCCCATCAAGAAGACTTTCCAGAACATATACGGGTGTGCTCTGTCAGTGCATATTGCGAAGCACTAGATAGTAACACATGTAAGTTAGAAACACAGAATCGAGAAGATGAAGACGTAATTAACTTTTCTCTTATACGGGAGATATAAACATTCATATCGGCGAAGAACTCAGCATGAACACTTTCAAGAAGAGAACACTCTGAATCTTAGAAACGATACATCACCGAGCTCGCTAAGCATTTTTCATCCACACTGCATAATGGTTCTTGAACGTGTATATATTGTATGAACTATATAACCCACTCTTTTCTCTTAGAAGAGAGACATGACTATTCATCTCGACGAGAACACTTTGAAGCAGAGTACACTCTGTATCTTAGAACCGAGACATGACCAAGCTCGCTAAGGTGCGCAGCTCCACACTGGAGATTTTTTCGTTTTATTAGTATTCTATTCACATTTATATTTTTGTTTTGGCTTTCAATATCTTACTTAAGAACTATTATGATAAATTCTTTAATTATGCATCTTAATAATAAATGAGCTTTTAAGTTATAAAAGACTTATTTTATTGTTTAAATATGTTTTTACCGTTCTTGAAACTTTCTTCCGGTGTTATAAAGTCCTACTTTATCAATCATATATTGCAAATACAGACTTTATTTTGGATGTCAAACATTAAATCACCGAGTCAATTCACCCCGCGCAAGGCGCGGGTTATCACCTAGTTAATTATTAATTTTGGAAACTAAAATTTGTTCGCAACGGCGACAGAGGAGAAGAAGTAGGAAACCAAAAGTCTTTTGCGTGTAAGCGAACGTGGTTCCACGTATTTTTCTTGTTCTTTATTCGTTTTACTTTTAATAATTTACTAGATTAAAATATATTGTTAAAACGAATTTCCTAGATTAATTTCAAAATTAGTTTC
This sequence comes from Brassica rapa, assembly GCF_000309985.2. Classification (NCBI taxonomy): domain Eukaryota; kingdom Viridiplantae; phylum Streptophyta; class Magnoliopsida; order Brassicales; family Brassicaceae; genus Brassica; species Brassica rapa. Next base: position 39,141,427 of record NC_024803.2, on the reverse strand, counting down.
TTCCAATATTTCAAAGTATTTACATAGAAAGCATATATTTTCTATAGTCTCTTTGAAAAGTCTTTATTATTTAATCTGATAAATCAAGTACTTTAGCTGTATTAACAAACAGTATGATAAATTTTCCATGGTAATCATTTAACTTGTTGAGGCAAAAAAAATCTTTATTTCACCGATCTCTTATAGTTATGAGAAATAATCAGGAAAAAATAATTGTGGTTTCTAGATTCCAATGTTTGAGGAACATGCCGTAAAGAATATGCGAACAAGTAGAACAGATGGAGAGACAAGTGGGTTAATTAAACTAAATAGTAAATAGTCTATTTGGAGATGCTTATTTACAAAAACATACTTGATGACAAAGTTATAAATAACTTGTATGTATTTGTAAGCTTTTTCGGTGCTATAAATAATTATAAATAAGTCGGATAAATTTTAGTAAATAAAGAATTATTTTGTGCATTCAATATTTGTGCGTTTTTCATAGTAAATAATGTGACATCAAATCATGCAAAAATAATATTTTATCATAGAAAATAATATGCTTTTTGTATAAAACATTTTAATTGTTTCTGTTATTTATATACAAATACAACACACTTAATTTTTGCGATTTAAAACTAGGCTAATTAGTGCATATACCTTTTTGTGCAAAAAGAAAGATATATTATGCAACTATAAACAAATTGGGCATACGTTTGTCCTTTTGGCATATGACTCGATGTCCCGGAAGTTTGGGTGCTATTCCCAACATAGCGAACCTTGAAAGAAAAACAATTTGGTAAAGTTATTAGAGCTTTAACAAGTCATGCAGTGACACGTGTATAGTACTACCTCCACCAGTTACGAACTTATTGGAGTGACAACTGACAAGCATTTCCGCAAATTGAAAAATTAATTTGGCAAAGAGCAAAAAAATCTAACTGTACTACATTAGCAAATGGTCTGAGATATTTAACCTAATTAATTAATTAAATTTGGTTAATTAGGTCTAAGAAGTAATTAATCCTACGTTATCAACATTGACTTCGGCCTGATGGTAACGCTGAGGCCAGCAAATGGCAGATATGACTAATAATTATACTATTACAAATCTATCTATACTATTATTTGCTAAGTAAATTTTTGCAACGGAGCTCTCACGTTAAAAGTTAGAGCGATTAATATCGTTTATACCCTTAATGAATAATTATATAAATTAGTCGAAATATAAAAACGAATTTCAAATCTATCTGATTAAAAAATGATTAAAATTAATAATAAATCGTTTATAACCTTAATGAATAAATTATATAAATAGTAAAAAATAAAAACGAATTTAAAATATATCTGATTAAAGAAGGGATTAAAATTAATAATAATAAAAATTATCTAAAATATAAATAATTAAAAACAAATTTCTATTAATACTATTATATTTATATATTATATTAGATAATTGACTATAAATAAATATAATAAAATTTTCGAAAATAAAAACATGTTTTAAAACATAAGATAATTGTTAGATATATTCTGTTGTTATCTGAAAATAATATTTTATTAAAACATGTTTTAAAACATAAGATAATTCTTAGATATATTATGTTGTTATCTGAAATTAATATTTTATTATAAAATTTATAGTTAGATATAAAAGAATTTATAATTAAATGCTAATCAAACAAATAAATATATTTTCTAAAATATATGTGAATATCTTTAAAATTTAACACAACAATAAGCATATATATATTTTGATAAAAAGTGATGAATATATATTAATAATATTTTATTTATATGTTATATCTGATAATTGACTATAAGTAAATATAATAAAATTCTCAAAAATAAAATATATTTTTAAAACATAAGATAATTCATAAATATGTTGTGTTTTTATTTGAAATAATATTTTTATTATAAAATATGAAATATAAAGTTTAATGTTTGATTTATATTTTTAAAAATATAATTAATAATTTATTATGTTGGTTTTGATTTAATATTTATAAAAAATATCTATAAAAACACTATGCCCGCATGTGCGGGCAGAACACCTAGTTTTAAAGTATTATGCAATTGGTACTCACCAGACATCAGCTAGATAGAGACTCCGCAAATGTTCATTTTCTTTATAAAATTTTTGATGTTTTTTAATAGAAAAGTTTGATGTTTAATATTCTCAAAATAGTTACTAAAATTTGCTTACACCAGTTTTATCTAAATATTTTTAAGTAATATTTGAAATTTATGTTTATTGGAGTTTAGTGCTTGGATCTATTTTGTTTTTTTTTTCTGATCTTGATCTCTTATGCCATCAAACAGCGTCGAAGAGAAGATCTGCTTCAAATCGAAGTGTTCGGCGTGGATTTCTTTCTTTTGACTCTCTTGAGTTCATGGGTTTTGGTTACGGATTGTGCAGAGTAGCGGAGGGTGGTCTTCACAGCTCGTTTTGAGGTGTAATGGGACGAACGGTCCTTCCTGTCTTTGTTTATGTATTTCACTGAAGGTCATTCTACTCGGTGGCACATGCATGGTTTATGTTCTATTGTGTGGCTGTGTCTGGTTCTTGGTCTCCGCGCAAGAAGGTTCTTTGGAGTTTCCAAAGCGCTAAGTCATCTATAGCTTTGGTGTTCGATGATTCTTCGTCCTTCTTCGCTATCTTCCTTATATACCAGTGGTTCATTGGTTTATCATCCTTTTTGAAGGTGGTGATATTCTTTAAGGTTTTGGCTCTTAGACTTTATCTGTAACATATTCTTTGTTTGTCACTGAAGTTTTGTAGAGTCCTTCGGTTCTCAAAGACATGCATATGGCGGCTACATTTGGTTGGTCGGGTGTTCTCCAACTCGGGATGCTCATCGATGACTCCATATGCTAGGAGTAACTCATCCTTATGCTGGTGTAGTCTGTTGGTCTATCTTGTTGGGGTACGTCCTTTCCTTATTTGTGCAGGTTGAGAGCATTTTAGGCAATGAGGCAGCTGCCATCCAAACCCGTTTTTTTTTGGTTGGTGATAAATTCAAAATTTTATTGATGGTTGAAGATGTAACAGGTAGGAGAAAGCGGATAACTGATCCAACCATTGAAATGGAAGTCGGATCCATAGTAATGATAAAACGACTTGGTTGTGTGTCTTTCGTTCGTGTTGGGTTCAAAATTGGAAAGTGACCCGTCTATGTGTCCGGCGAAAATGTACATGTAGTAAAGTCGTACGGATTTTATTCGATTCTCATTATATTTTGAAACTTATACTCAATTGGGACGATATATAAAATATAAAAATAAAAATCTTTCATCAATTGAGTTTATTTTTTAATCAACTAAGGGCATGACTGCTTCAAACGCAGCGGTTGCGGTTGCGGTTGTGGGAGTTTGTGGATGCGGACGGTTGCGGTTTCTAACGGTTTTAAGAGATTTGTACGACTGATATTGCGGTTAAAAATTGGTGCGTTTGCGGGTGACTTATGACTGGTTAACTACCTAATGCGGTAACAGTCAAATAATAAATTAACAATATTTATATTTAATATAATTATAAAAATATCAAAAATCATAAAATTATAATAAATATAAAATTTATATTTAGAAAGTTATAATTTTAATTTTTGAAAATTTAGTGAAATTGTTTTTATTATAAAATTTTATAATATTAATTAAAATATAATAGATATAATTTAATATTTTCATAATTTCAATTTTAAATTTTTTATTAAATATTTTTACTTTTGTATATATATTGTTTCAAAAAAAAGAAATTTTTTTTACCATCCCGCAACCGCCCGCAACCGCAAACGCTAGCTGGAGCCAGCTTTTGAATTTATGAGATTCGGAGCGGTTTAAAGCGGTTTAGAGCGGTTTAGAGCGATTTGAGTGATTGTTGCAAACCGCCGACAACCGCTACCAACCGCAAAAGCTGCGTTTGCGGGTGGTAGCGGGAAAACCAGTCGCCCCCTAAGTCTAGATATATTAGTAGTGTACTACGCTGTTTCAATAATGTTGTTTGTTTTCCTTTGCATATTAAACCCGTTTATTTTCTCTATGATGTCTCTTTTCTGGTGTTTGTTTTTTAATAACAAAGGAAACTTCAAATTCATAAATCTTCATTGATTTATTCTTGATTCGTGTATATATTATATATTCCTAATTTTCGATATAAGATAACGTCAGAAAAGCATATTTTGCGAGATAAGACGACAAGTTATTTTAATAATTACACCCAAAAAAGATTTTAATAAAATATCTACCAAAAGATATGGGCCAAAGGGCATATCCCTTTGCTCGAGCATCAATATCGTGAACAGTTATCAATTTTGTTTTCTTGTTTTTCGTTTTTTTGGGTCAAAAATAACAAGAGTAATGTATAATAAAAAAAACAAACATTATGATAAGGAAGGTTACTGTAAATCAAAAGATAACATATGAAATAAAAATGCATATCCAAAAGTTTTCACATTGCTTGTTTCATCACCTTAAGAAGTTAAGATACTGAAATTTCAAAACGGATGGATGCAGTTAACCATAGATTATACACCATTAATTGATTTATATTTTGTCTACAATAAATAAAATAAGACGGGAACATGTTTAAGACAGCAAATAAATTATCGATCGTTAGAATATAATGTACGAAAGTACACTAATATTCGTGTCGGATTATTTATTGTTTTTAAAGATGTTTGGCATTAGACTTTAAAAAACTCAAGTGGCTAAAAGGAATGGATCAGAGTTTTAAGTTGGTGATAAAAAGATATCTTTGAACGATGATAATTGATACTCGACAATAATTCATGTCGATACAACTGAAATCCAATCAGACTGTCTCAACCAAAACAAAAACAATGTATCACTAGGATCTTGCTCGACTGTGAATAAGTCTCACGAGGAATAATAATCTGATTAGTTTTATATATATAATCCGATTGGTTTAACTGAGAGAAACACCTCATCGGCGCCGCGAGATGTTTATATGCCTTTTACAGGAAAAAAAAACTCCTTAATATTTGATTAGAATAGCTATCGGACCTAAACGAACGGGTCCAAGCCACTATGAATGATTTTTCTGAGATGGACTGTGTAAACCCAAAAAATGCTAATTGAGGTCCAAGAAATATGCGACCAAACTCTGCCGCAAAGTAACGAAAACAATTAAAAGATCCAATATGCGACCAACTCTTACACATGGCATCAGGAGGAAGACGCAAAGCTGAGTTAGCATCCTGTGAAGAGATGGTGTTTTGCTTTACTGGCATAGATTTACAAAAGAGGCAAATGGATTTTACAAATTTTAAATAAAAATATAAAAATGCGGTTACACTTAAAAGTAAGCACACTAGTTTAGCATGTATACATAAACCCGACACAAAGAAACAAACTATCAAAGTTCTAAAACACGTAACACTTCATTTATTTCTATTGGCAATAAAATTAGTAAGAGCTACTAAAGGTGCCACCTTCTCCGTACTAAACCCATGGAGATGTTGACGTGCGTCTTTAGTCAATTTCTTAACAAATTCTTTAGATTTCTCCAACCCCATCAGCTTGGGATACGTCAGCTTTCCAAGTAGCTGATCTTTTCCGGCGGTCTTTCCCAACTCCTCCGACGACTTGGTCTCGTCCAAAATATCATCCACCACCTGAAACAACAATCCAATGCACCTTGCGAACTTTCTTACACTCTCAATCTCTTCATCAGACCCACCACCAATAATGGCTCCAAGAACCGCAGCAGTTTCCAACAGAACAGCAGTTTTGTGTACATGGATAAACTCCAAATGCTCTAAACCGACGTCGTTCAACTCCAAACCTTCACTACTTATGTCCTTTGCTTGTCCCGCGACCAACCCTCTAGTTCCAATGGACCTAGCCAGCTCCCTGACCGCCCAAACCATTCTCTCCGAGGATATCTCCGCCGTTGTCATGTGCTCAAACGCAAGAGACAAGAGAGCTCCTCCGGAGAGAATGGCGATTCCTTCGCCGAAGGCTTTGTGAGTGGTGGGCTTCCCACGACGCAGGTCGTCATTGTCCATGCAAGGCAAGTCGTCTTTGATTAGTGACATGGTGTGTATCATCTCAACCGCACAAGCCGCTGGCATCGCGGCGTTTTCTTCGCCGCCTACTAGACCGCAGGAAGCGAGGCAGAGAATAGGTCTAACGCGTTTTCCGGCCGCAAGAACCGCGTAACGCATGGCTTCGTGGATCTTGAGTGGCTCCCCGACCGGTATGGCTTCGTCTAGAGCTTTGTTCACTGCTTCGGCCTTGCTCGCCATGTATGGATCAAAATCGAACGTGGAACTAGAAATTGTATAGATATCTTCATCTTCTTCCTCTTCTACTACTTCCACAATGGGAGAATCAAGAAACTCGGCTACTTCTTTTCTTGATAAAATGGCGGCCTTGGCTTGAGTTTCAAGAGAAGGCTGGAGCATGCGGCTTAGCCTCGGCTTGAGATACTGAAATAAGAAGTTTAGAGAGAGAGCGAGGAGTGAGAGATAGAGAAACAGAATTTGAGCTTCCATTTTTCATCAAGACAAACTTCTTCTAGCTCGGGCTATTTGTCGTTTGTCGAATATATAGAGATATTATATATGTTAACCGATGGTTTTTTAGAAAGAAAGCAAGATGCAAAATAAACATGTAACCTCTACATGATCTCTTCACGTTATGCTATCCTAATTACGTAAAAGAAAGCAAGATCCAAAAAACATGGACCTCGTGAGAGCCACTTTCTTTCCTCTTCATATTATCTTCACGTTTGCATTTTTTTTTTCATTTTCATAAAGCGCTAATCATCATTTACACGCAACTATACTGGAACTACAATTTTCTTAATATAAATTTCTGATGATGAAAAATATTTTTAGATGTATTATTTGGATCTAATATACACTTTCATATGTGTTTCATAAAGCGCTAATCTTCATTTAGACACAATTATACTTTCATTTTTCATAAAGCGCAAACAACAACAAACTAAACTAATCCTGTATATTTTTTTGTATTCATATGTTATAAGTTTTAAGAATTAAAATGTTACAATTTATACATGTTTATACTTGTGTATCGATTACATATGTGCAGTTTTTGTGGCAGGCTTTTTGGACCCATTAATTAAGGGGCTCGAGTAACAATCATTCACACAAACAATAACCAAAAACATCAGCCCAATCTGTTCGTCTCCCTTATCTTTATTTCTCCATAACCAAATCTATATCCTTCATCAACAATTATATATCTGTTAGAGGCGGATTTGACTCCGCTCCATACCCGATCCGAGAACCCGATCCAGTGTCCTTCAAACCCGCATGAAGACAAATGTGCCCTCGGAGGTCTGATGCCCATACTATGCTCAAAAGGCGGTCCATGCTGAGCTGACACTTTCAAACTGCAATGTAACTGAAGTCAAATCATTGAAGCCGGTTTTAAAGGTATCTGATCCTCGTTGGAGACTATATCGCCGTTACTATCTCTTGAAGGCCTATAAAAGCAAGACCAATGGCAAGAAGAAGAGGGATCCAAATTCTTCTACAGCAATACATTTTTTTCCGATTAAAAGCAATACTATACTTTCATACGTCTTTGTTATTAGATACCTTTTGTATTCATACTAATTTTCTACTTGTACTGTACTTCCATACGTCTTTGTTCTTAGATACCTTCTCTATTTATACTAGTTTTGTACTTATATTATCAATAAAATACATTTCTTCATACGGAAATATCAATACACAATTTTTGATAAATTTTTCTTATACACGTAATTGAAACACTTAACCTAATTATTTTGTGGATAATTTGAGATCCATCAATATCCCTACTATCATCAATTTTGAGTAAGTCTCAATGTGTTTTTATGCAAGTTCATTAAATTAAAAAAATGCAGTTATGTATATTTAAAACATTTTTACAACATGTATGCTTCTTTCTCTAATGTTTTGTATCAAAAAAACTGAGAGAAAATCATAACAAGCCTACACCCGAGAGGTAAACGAAGCTATCATGGTTCCTTCCATATCTTCTCTAACATTAGCGGGTCGGGGCGTCACAGAGACTACCATAATTCTTTTCAATATTACAGCCAAGATCGGTGCTGAGTTTTTGTCACAAGTGTGGCTTCTCTGCTCCTCAACAAGAAGATCAAGAGAACATGGTATGCTTAAATAAAAATGAAGGGAAAACATATAATAAATCAATATCATGGTTTAGCCAGAAGGCAGAACACACTAGCTAATAAGTAGAAAGCTGTACAAGCAATAGGTCTCAAAACACGAAGATAGGAATCATCAAACATAAAAAAGCAAACTCCAATAATGTGTAAAGAACAATGAACGAATCTCTGTCCTAAAAGACCCTCAAGGCTTATATCCATAAGTACGGCCGTAGCTGTCATCTCTCTTGTTGTTCCTCAAAGCACAGCAACCAACCGAGTAGACAATGATGAGGAAGACGAGGAAGATGATGTTAACGACTGCAACTTTCTTCCACGCGCTCTTGACATTGTCGAGGAGACCCGCTTTGCAAGATTGGCAATCGAAGCAGAGCTTGTTTGGTGCGTTGTCCCAGGTTTGGCAGTCTGGATCAGGGTGTGTCCCGGCCGTCTTGGTCCAGTTTGTGGCGCTTACGTAAGCGAATTGGCATTTCTCTGCGGGTTTGCAGCAACCAGACTGTAACACAAAACAAAAAAGATTAGTTAATTAGTTGTAGTAAGACATCAACCATAACACAGAGAATAAGCTTCAGATACTATTTAGACTATCTAGTCTCATAAGAGTGGAAAATAGAGACTTAAAAAGAGCAAAAGCATACAAAACTGCTAAGAACAGAACATAAAAGCTCATATAATTAGAGCTGTAAACTGGGCGAGCCCATGTCCATTAGCTCATATCCATTTGTCCATTCATTGTTTGTGGACAGCAAAGTGACCATGTCCATTAAGAACCATGTCCATTAAAGACCATACCCACTAACACCCATATTTTTATGGGCTGCCATGGGGTCCATAATGACCATATAAGAAAATTTTAAATTTTAATTTATAAGCATACAATTATATATAAAAGTTCATAAAATTAAAATTCATCCATAAATTCAAAAGTACAACAATACATAAGTTCATAAATACAACAATTACGGTTTTGGTGGGAAAAATTGATTTTGCAGTTTTGGCGGAAAAACTCGATTTTGCAGTTTTGACGGAAAAACTCGATTTTGCAGTTTTGACGGAAAAACTCGATTTTTCAGTTTTGGCGGAAAAAACTCATTTTTGCGGTTTTGGCGGAAAACTCGATTTTCTAATTTTGGCAGAGAAACTCGATTTTTCGGTTTTGCCATGGGTCTATAATGACCATATAAGAAAATTTTAATTTATAAGCATACAATTACATATACAAGTTCATAAAATTAAAATTCATAAGTACAATAATACATAAGTTCATAAGTACAACAATTTCGGTTTTGGCGAGAAAAATCGATTTTGCGGTTTTGGCAGAAAAACTCGAGTTTCCGGTTTTGGCGGGAAAATTCGATTTTTCGTTTTGAAGAAAAACTCGATTTTCTGGTTCTGACGGGAAAATTTGATATTAAAATTTAAGCGAAAAAATTGATTTTACGAGTTTAGCGGAAAAACTTAAATTTTATAAACCTTAGGTTTTGTGACCATTGGACAGTCCACGTCCATAAAGCCCAAAACCAATAAAGACCATTTTCTTAATGGTCTTCCACATTTTGTCCAATGAAAACTAATGGGAAAAATGGGTTTGTCCATATTAAGCCCGTTTGTATATGGACATGGGCAACCATTGGACGGCCCGCCCATTTGACACCTCTACATATAATCATTTCTCAATTTTTTTTTTTTAAAAAAAGGCTGAAACTTTATAAATCAAAAAGAAAAACCTTTTGTGTTATAAAGAGTTTGGATCTTTAAAAGCCATGTTACAGAATCAAAACATTTGAGATCACAAAAAGAGATTTTAAGGGTCAAAAAGTCAGACAAACAAAAAAACAAAGTTCTGACTAAAATCCTTAAAACCAGACAAGCTTTCAGACAAGGAATCAGATCCAAGGTTCGAACCAAATATAAGACAAAAAGATTAAAAGCTTTTACCTGAAGAGCAGTAAGGTGTTCTTGGTAGAACTTATTGACAGGCTCATTAATAAGCTTAGCTTCAAGTTTAGAACAGACTTTGCTCTCAACGAGACAACTCCTAATCCTCCTCCAGTTCTTGTCACTGTTCACACGTTTCTGCAACCAGTTAGAGTAATCTCCAAGCCTATACTCTTTATACCCTCTCTCTGAAACTTTCTCCCCTGCGCCTTTGTTAGTGACAACGAAGGCGAAAATCGTGAAACAGAAGACGAGGAGGATCAAGAGGAACATGACGAGGAGGTACGTCCAGAGAAGCCACGTGACTCTGCAACACGAACCGATCAAACCAGCGATCGCTACGACCATGAGGAAGACTCCGAGAGCGATCACGGGCTTGTCGAGAAAACGCTCACACTCCGTTGAGCCTTTTTGGCTTAGCCATATACCTCCAGCTAAGATGGGGATCGAGAGGAGGAAGACGATGAAGTTGAGTACACCGACGAGGTTGTTGCTACAACGAACCATGGTTTTCAATACGTATTCAAAAGAAGTGGAATTTGAGATGGGTTTTGAGGGGGAAGAGAGTTATATAGAGAGGATTGAAACGCGTGAGAGGAAGGAGAAGCTGCAGAGAAGTTTCTTTATTGCTTAATGATGAATGGGTTTTGGTGATATCTCTTCTCCTTCTCCTCTTATGAAAGTTGTTGAGAGACTTAAAAGACTTTGTGCTTTCTTTGACTAATTAAACTTCCACGCGTTTAATTGTGAGTGGTGGGTATTTTAGTCTAGCCTAATCTGATAAGGACTTGCAAATGTGATTAGGACTTTTGAATGTGAATATGACTAGTTATAATATTTTATTTACACTATGTCAAATAATTGAGATGTTTTTCCTCGTTGTTTTTACTTGCGTGAGAGAGATGGAAAAGGTTTCCAAAGTCTTATTTGCTTTTGTTTACTTGTTTATTTCGTCAACGGTTTTACTCGTGTTATATAGTTTAAGGAAATGACTAAATTGGAATTTGTTTTTGTGCTGCTTGAGCAATGCTACCAAACTAGCGTTGGCGTTTGGGTATTCATTTGAAATCGATTAGAGTATTTCAAGTTTTTAGATATTTGGGTTTACGGACAAATGATTTGTTATGATATTTTATATATTTGTATAATTATTAAGTACCCAAATTTATTTATAGACCTGAAAATTTAAAAATACAATATATAAATTAGAACATAGGCAAAAAAAATAATTATTTTCTAAATACTAATTTCAAATATCCATTTCAAATTTTTTGAATATCTATTCGAATAATAATACTCCATAGGACCATATCCGTTCTTTTTGCAAATTGTTATCTCTATTCTCTACTATGTCAAATAGTTGAGATTTCTTCTTATTTTTACTTGCGTGAGCGAGATGGGAACATTTCCAAAGTCTTATTATGGTTTTGTTTACTCGTGTACTTGGAATTGTTTTGTTTTGTTGTTGCTAAAAGTGCACTTGGAATTGGTCGACGCTTTTAGTCGTGTTATGTATAATTAAGGGAAAATAAAATCAGTAAATTGCAATTTGTTTTTATACTTTGGAGTCTGCGTAACTGCGGTGCTACCTAACGTACTTATGAAATTAGAAAATTGGAAGTAATTCAAATTGCATAAACCCTTTTATTTTAATCCAGATTACATGAACTTATTTTAAAACATGTTGATATAGATCAGTGGTTTTTTTAAAAGTCATTTTTCTTTCCTCTTGGTGAATGATGACGTCTCACAAGTAGATTAGTCGTACTTTAGAGGCTGAGTTTTTCCAGTGTTATTTTTGGAAGTTCTTTTCTGTTTCCCCTCTCTCTGTGAATGGTGACGTCTCACAACGGTCTTGTACATTAGCAGTTAAAGCGTGTCTAGTTCCTTTATTTTACGTTGACGGCTGAGGCCTGTTGAGTTTATTTTTCCCTATTTGGCGGCTGGTTGATGTTAGGGCATCTCCAACCCTACTCCATTTTTGACTCCAAACTCAATTTTGGAGTAAAATCTTCTCCAACCCCATTCCATATTGAACTCCAAAATGGAGTAATGGTTAGGGTTACTCCATTTATGGAGTAATCTTGCCCATTACTCCATTTTGGAGTTGAACTTTTTCTATTTATAAAATAGTCCTTTTAATCTTCAATGTTTTTATTTCATATTTAAAATAATATAATAACATCAAAACATATAATACTCTGGAAAAGATTATTTAATAGTTTACATAAAATATGCATAAACTCATAAAAGTCAAAACTAAAAATAAATAATATAAAATAAATATAATATAATATAAATAAGTGATTTAATAATTCGATAAATTGTTTTCAAAACTAGCAAAATCGGTGAAGTATTATTCAAACGAAATAGATGAGTTTTTTTAATCTTGTGGGTCAAATTTTGATTGATAATATTTGTACTTGTGAACTTGATATATGCACAAACAATGAGACCCAATGCATAACTCAAATTACAAAACAAAACTTTGTTTTTTCTTTATGTTCTTTTAATGCATATAAATATTTTTGAATTAGAAAAATTGTATATGATAAAAACTGCACGAATTGAAAATGGAAGATAATCTCTATTTGTATTTTTAATGATAAATATTTAATTTAAATAAAATATATTATTATGGAATTTTTGTAAACATAAAATAGTTGGGTTAATTGTTAAATTTTAATAAGTTGAAGGTACTACTAACAATTATTAACTAAATAAAAAAAGAATATTCCTTTTTGGAGTAATAAATGGAGTAATACATTGGAGTAAAACTCAGCTCTATTTTGGAGTTACACCATTTTGGAGTAAAATTTGGAGTAATACATTGGAGATGCTCTTAGGTCGCTATCTAGCTCGTGCTGTGGATTTTTTTCATCAGCAGTTAGTTTAAATTTGGGTTATAGTTAATTTTTCCCTGGATTTTAGTTTCTTTAAGCAGGTTCTCTCGAGATTGTTGATTAAATTTCATTTCGGTATTGTAAAACTTATTTTATAAAAATAACACATTTTATCAAAAAACAAACATCTACATAATCTTATTTATTTAAAGGAAATTTACCGAAACAGAACAAAAAAAACAACATGATAAAATCTAAAAGTTTAAAAACAAAGAAAAAAAATGTTTTAAAAACGTTAAAATTTGAAATTTTTATTTTTATTTTATAAAAAAGTTTAGTAAAATTAAAAAGTTTACAAACGTCTTAAACTTTTTATAAAAATAAATCTTTGTAAAACGTTTTATAAAGTTTATTTAACGTTTTTGATTAAAAAAATTTTATAGAGTTTTTTTATAAAGTTTATTTTTATTAAAGTTTTATTAACAACATTTTATAAAGGGCAATTGTCAATAATAGCACCTTTTGAAGTTTATGTCTCAAAAATAGCACTAGAAGGAGAAAGTCACAAAAATGACATTCATTAAAGGGTAAAATATCCCTAATACCCTTGGTTTAAAATTAAATAAACAAACAAAAATAAATAAAAATAAATAAAATAAAAATAAAAAAATAAAAATAAAAAAAATAAAAAAAATAATTTTTTTTTATAGTTTCAGATTACATGTTTTCAGATTCGAAATTTTTATAATTTTTTTTTTAAATTTTTTAATTTTTTTTAATTGTTTTTTCAAATTTTCTTTTTATAATTTAAAAATACTTTTTGAAATTGTTTTTTAAATTTTTATTTTTTATTTTAGTATTTATTTTTTATAAAATTTTAAACCCTAATTACAAAACCCCACCCCTTAACTCTAAACCCTAAGGTTTGGATTAATTAACCCAAGGGGTATAAGTATATATTTACCTCTTTAATAAAACCTATTTTTGTGACTTTGAGCCTTGAGTGCTACTTTGGGAACAAAAACTTGGTTTAGTGCTATTCTAGTCTTTTTCTCTTTTATAAATCCTCGCTATAGTTTCATTTGAGTACCATTGTGTATCTAAATAGGTAAAAATCCATGAAATTCATCCTTGTACAATGGTAGAATTTTTTGGCTTTCATATTATAAAAAAAAAACATACGAGCCCAAAAGCTTAAGTTTGTTGTGGACTGAACCTAGTGTTAATCTTAAATAAAACACATATCAGTGGAACTAAAAGCCGAGTCAATTAGACAAACCCAAAAGGTGAAATGAAGCGGTTGCAGAGTAAAGGAAGAGACGAGATCCTCGACATCGTTTCCTCTGCTGAAAGTTATGATTGGAGAAACCAGAGTTGCATCGTTGTTGACGAAGCCCGAGAGTTTGCATGTCGAAAGCTTTGAAGACGATTTCAGATTGGCTTATCGATGGAGGAGATGATAGTTTTAGGTGGCTTGAAGACTTGTTGGTGAAGTCTAGTATTACGCTCGGTCCAGATCCAGTTATGGTGGTTTGAATCGCTAGCAGAATAAGACGCATAAAGTCTCTATTCCTGCGAAGCGAACGATATCTTCATGACCCACTTACATTAATGGGCCTTTATATTATAAGGCCCAAACTAAGTGACAAAGCAGAACGATTGAAACACACAACAAACACGCTTCCCAAAACGCGAAGAAGATAAACAACAACAACAAAAAATGAGGAATGTGATGAATAGAATATACTTCTCCAAATCACTCTCTCTCACTCCTCCCCACCTCCCATTCTTCCATCTCTCCGCCGCAGCTTCCTCTCCCAACCGAGCGGTTCACTGCATGGCAGACGACTCCCCACTCTCTCAACCGCCGAATCGAAGCGGAGATGGTTCCGTCTCCGTCCCCCCTCCTTCTCCCGCTTCCTCCGCCATAGATTTTCTCTCGCTCTGCTCTCGCCTCAAGGTAAATGTAACCTCAACTTCGAACGATCATCCGATTCGATTGAGAGAGATCCAGCGTCTCTTCTCTCGTATAAGATCGATCATGCGTTTGTTTCTTAAGATGGGATCTGTAAATGCTTAGTTTCAAATGTTCGTGGCTCATTTCTCTGTGGCTGTTTGTTTATAATTGATGATGGATCTTTGTTTGTTAGAGAGATAAGCTTGAAACGTTTCTTGATGAGAGCTAAGATGTTATGTTGAGATTACTCGAGTTCTTATAGATGTGAAGGTTTGTTTTTTTTTTTTTTTATAGATGTGAAAGGTTTGTTATGTGTTTGTTATTGATAATAGACAATATTATCCTATATTATGTATTTGTGAAGTGTAGATGGAGTTGTATAGGATACACGAGTCTGTATAGAGTATAAATACTATCATTGTACATTGTAGTTGAATTAATGAGAATGAGTTTATTTTACTCATATGGTATCAGAGCATTTCAGCTCGTTCTCTAACTAACTTCCGCCGTCATCACTCATCTCCACCGTCATCCACCGGATTCCTTCGTTTTTCATCTCTCATTCCTTCGACAAGCTCATCTCCGCGATTCCCTGTGCAATCTCAGCTCAACTTCAAATCGTCATTCCGATCGGAGCTCGAGATCGACATCAATGGGGAAACGTAACTGCAAGTCGAAGTTCCGTCGTTCTTCACCGGATCTTCCGGATTCTCAATCACCGTCATCTCCGATGACTCGCGACATGCCTTCTGGCTCTCGTCAACCTCGCGATGTTATCGAATCTCCCGATCGTGCTGATCTCGTTCGCTCTCCTCTCATTCCACCTGTGGCTCGCTTTGAGGTATCCGATTCACCTGATAACATACATTCTCCATATCATCTACTTAATTCCGATCATCCTGGACTAGTTCTAGCTGCGGATCCTTTAGATGGTAGTAACTATGGTGTTTGGATCATCGCGATGACTACGAGTCTTGAGGCTAAGAACAAATTAGGCTTCGTTGATGGATCTATAGCCAAGCCTTCTGAATCTGATCCTTATTTCCGAATCTGGTGTCGATGCAATAGTATGATCAAATCTTGGTTGTTGAATAGCGTGACTAAACAGATCTACACAAGTATACTGTATTTCAAGAAGGCTTCAGATATTTGGGCGGATCTTCACACACGTTATCACAAGTCTAACCTACCAAGATTGTACAAGCTTCGTCATCAACTTCATTCGTTCAAACAAGGCAGTATGGATCTCTCCTCATATCACACAAAGACGCAGTCATTGTGGGAGGAACTCTCGAGTCTTCAAAGTGCTAATCACACAATTGAAGATCTTCTGGCAGAACGTGAAACCAATCGTATCATTGACTTTCTTATGGGGCTCAATGATAACTATGAGAACATTCGAAGTAGAATTCTCATGAAGAAAGCTCTTCCAAGTTTCTCGGAGGTGTTCAATCTTTTGGATCAAGAGGACAGTCATCGGGCTGCTCATACTCAGACATCTTCCCTATTGGAAACTCCTACTGCTTTTCAGGTTTCTCAGTCTTCTGATCAGAACTCTGCTAGGTCTTCTTCGGGTGGTTATCAGAGAAAGGATAGGCCTTTTTGCACCTTCTGTCATCGTCCTGGTCATGTTATCGATCGATGCTATAAGAAACACGGGTATCCTAATAGCATGAAACCAACACCGAAGAGTGACACGCTGGTTTCTCCTTTGTCTGCGAATGTTGCTGTTGTTGATCATTCTCAACCTGATGAACTGTCTACACAGGATTTATCTCCTACTCAGATTCAGCAGCTAGTATCTTTCCTCAGTAACAAACTTCAGACTCCAGCGAATCATCCCACTCCAGAGGTTCACTCTGTCTCAGTTTCCATTCCTTCTTCTTCCAGCACTTGTCCTATATCCGGTAAATTTCATCCTTCTATTCATTGTTCCTTTACCGGTAGTGCTAAACCTTATGTCTGCTCTATGACTAACAATGCCACACCTTTAAACGCATGGGTGATAGACTCAGGGGCAACAAACCATATAACCCATCAACGTGCTTCTTTCATTTCTTTTAAACCCCTTCCTGATACAACTGTTTCTTTACCCAATGGAGTTCTGGTTAGCATTGTTGGCATAGGTACTATAGCACTGGGTAGTGATCTAATCCTTAGTGACGTTCTTTACATCCCTCAATTCAAATTCAACCTTCTTAGTGTCAGTTGTCTAACTAAAGTCTTACACTGTCGGGTTTGGTTTGATGAATCTTCTTGTGGCATTCAGGATCCTACACGGGAATTAATGATTGGAATGGGTAGAGAAGTGGCAAACCTTTACTTCCTGGATATAGAGTCATTGTCTTCTACAGGTACTTTACAAAATGTCGTTGTTGCTTCTGTTTCTAGTATCGATCTATGGCATAAGAGATTAGGACACCCTTCTATGTCCAAGCTTGAGTCTATGCATTCTGTTCTAGCTTTTCCTAAGCAACATACACTTGATCCTCATTGTAAAATTTGCCATTTATCAAAACAAAAACATCTCCCTTTTGTGTCTCATCATAATATCAGTAAAAACCCTTTCGATCTGCTTCATATAGATACATGGGGACCCTTTTCCACTCCTACTCACGATGGCTTTAAATATTTTCTCACCATTGTTGATGATTGTTCTAGAGCCACGTGGGTCTATCTCCTCAAAAACAAGTCTGATGTTCTCACTGTTTTCCCGGGTTTTATAGAAATGATAGAGACTCAGTTTGATAGAAAGATTAAGGGGGTTAGATCTGACAATGCTCCAGAACTCAAATTCTCTGCCCTTTATCAATCCAAAGGAATCCTTTCTTTCCATTCCTGTCCTGAAACTCCACAACAAAACTCTGTTGTGGAACGTAAGCATCAACACATTCTCAATGTGGCTCGTGCTCTTCTTTTTCAATCTCATATCCCTCTTCCTTATTGGGGTGACTGTATTCTAACCGCAGTTCACCTGATTAACCGTCTACCTTCTCCTATCCTTGAAAACAAAACACCTTTTGAAGTACTTACTAATAAAATACCTGATTATGATCAACTTCGTTCCTTTGGTTGCCTCTGTTATGCTTCTACATCCCCTAAGAGTAGACTTAAGTTTGATCCTAGAGCTCGTGCGTGTGTTTTTCTTGGCTATCCTTCGGGAATCAAAGGCTATAAACTACTTGATCTTGAGACAAATTCTATTCTTATCTCTCGTCATGTAGTTTTCCACGAACAGCTCTTTCCTCTCGTTGGTACTGATCTTTCTCAAACTTCTTCTATCTTCTTTAATGATCAGTTATCAACACAAGCTCCTGTGAAAAATAATGCTCCCGATGTTGAGACTTTTTCTCATTCATCTTCTGTAGATATCTTGCCTTTTGCGGATACTACTAATGATGCTGAATCTTCTGTTCAGTCATCACACAGGAGACTTAAAAAGCCTGCTTACCTTCAAGATTACTATTGTAATTCAATAGGATCTTCAACCATACACGAAATCTCTTCTGTGCTTTCTTATGGTAAAGTATCCCCACTTTATCTCTCTTTCTTAGTAGCTATTGATAAAATCAAAGAACCCTTAACCTATGCTGAGGCAAAGAGACTTCTGGTGTGGGATGATCCAATGGACGAAGAGATTGTTGCTTTGGAAGGTACTGGCACCTGGACTATTTGTACTCTTCCTTCAGATAAGACTCCTATTGGCTGCAAATGGGTCTTTAAGGTAAAGTTTAACGCTGATGGGACTGTAGAACGTTACAAGGCACGCTTAGTTGCAAAGGGGTACACTCAACAAGAAGGGATTGATTATCATGATACGTTTTCCCCTGTTGTCAAGCTTACCACAGTCAAATTGTTACTCAGTCTCGCAGCTATTCACGGGTTCTCTCTTCATCAGCTTGATATCTCCAATGCATTTCTCAATGGAGATCTCGATGAAGAGATATACATGCGCTTACCTCCTGGATATGCACAAAGAAAGGGGGACAAACTGCCTCCAAATGCTGTTTGCAAACTTGAGAAATCTCTATATGGTCTTAAGCAAGCTTCGCGTCAGTGGTTTCTCAAATTCTCCACTACGCTTGTTTCTTTGGGATTCACACAAACATTCTCTGATCATACATGTTTTCTCAAGCTACGTGATGGGCTCTTTCTTTGTGTCATCGTATACGTTGACGACATTGTTATATGCAGCAGTGACGATTCTGAGGTTGAGACATTGAAGAATCAACTAAAATCTCATTTCAAACTTCGAGATTTGGGTCCTATGAAGTATTTTCTTGGTCTAGAGATTGCTCGCTCTTCTGATGGGATACATATTTGTCAACGCAAGTATGCACTGGATTTGCTTGATGATACTGGTCTTCTTGGTTGCAAACCTTCGAGCATTCCTATGGATCCATCTATCAAACTCGTTTTTGAACCCCCTAAAGGTGTTGATGATGCTTTAGTTGATGCCGCCGCGTATCGTCGTCTTGTTGGTCGTTTGATGTATTTGCAGATTACTCGACCTGATATTACGTTTGCTGTCAACAAACTGAGCCAGTTCTCTTCAGCTCCGCGTCAGAGTCATCATAAAGCTCTCATCAAGATTCTTCATTACATCAAAGGAACAATTGGGCAAGGGTTGTTCTATTCTTCCTCTTCTGAGATGCAAATACAGGCTTTTGCGGATGCTGATTGGGGCTCTTGTCAGGATTCTCGATGTTCTACTTCTGGTTTCTGTATCTTCATCGGTACATCACTTATCTCATGGAAATCAAAGAAGCAGAAGGTCGTTGCAAAGAGCTCGGCTGAAGCAGAGTATAGGAGTCTCTCTGTAGTATCTGATGAGTTGTTTTGGCTCAACAACTTCCTCATTGAGTTGCGCCTTCCTCTGTCTAAGCAAACACTTCTCTTTTGTGACAATTCAGCTGCCATTCATATTGCTCATAACTCAGTGTTTCATGAACGCACCAAAAATCTTGAGATGGATTGTCACAGTGTTCGGGAACGCTTGGTTGCTGGTTTGTTCAAGTTGCTACATGTGAGAACGGAATTACAATTGGCTGATCCATTTACAAAGCCAATGTATCCTGCACCGTTTAAGAGATTGTTGGGCAAGATGGGTCTTCTCAACATTTTCGTCCCATCTTGAGGGGGACTATTATCCTATATTATGTATTTGTGAAGTGTAGATGGAGTTGTATAGGATACACGAGTCTGTATAGAGTATAAATACTATCATTGTACATTGTAGTTGAATTAATGAGAATGAGTTTATTTTACTCATAGACAACGCCAAGAGCTGGATGGGTTAAGAGAGATGTGAAGAATCCAGAATCAATAGCGGATCACATGTACCGGATGGGTCTTATGGCGTTAGTTTCTTCAGATATCCCCGGTGTTAACAGAGACAAGTAAGCTTTTCTTGGTTGCTTCAAGATTCAATTTCTGGGAGACGGACTCTTCTTTTGAATTTCTCATGGTTTCTTTCTTTATTCAGATGCATGAAAATGGCAATTGTTCACGACATTGCAGAAGGTTAGTTCTCTTTCACTAATTTCTTTTTTTCTCCCAATCAAATTCTATAATTTTTGTTGAAACAGCCATTGTAGGGGATATTACACCTTCTTGCGGGGTCTCTAAAGAAGAGAAAAACCGAAGAGAGAGCGAAGCACTTGAACACATGTGCAAACTCTTGGGTGGAGGAGAAAGAGGTCGGTTCTCTTCTCTCTTTCTGAATACTACATTTCTCTCTTGTGCTCTTTTTTTTTTAATTTATACAGATGTATAATTTGCAGCTGAAGAAATCGCTGAGCTGTGGAGAGAATACGAAGCGAACGCATCACCAGAAGCCAAACTTGTTAAAGATTTCGATAAGCTTGAGATGATACTACAGGCTTTGGAGTATGAACAAGGTAATGACCCCCACAATGAAGAACTCCTGATTTGACAATATGGATTGAACTAAAACTTGATTTCTTTTTGTTTTGTGCAGAGCAAGGTAAAGATTTAGAAGAGTTTTTCCAATCAACTGCAGGTAAATTCTTGTGAACTATTGTAATCCATATCAGAGTACATATGGTTGAAGGCTTTTAAAACTTGTTGGGGTTTTTATTCAGGGAAGTTTCAGACTGATATTGGCAAAGCTTGGGCGTTGGAGATTGCTTCAAGAAGAAGAAAGCGGCAATAGTTAGTTCTCACTTGAGCTAAATACTCTCTTTACGCTCAACTTTAATCATTTTAAGAGACTTAAATGTGGATCTACAACTTAAGGGTAACTCTTGTTGCTAAATACTTGAAGCCTAAAATTCTTTAAAAAGCGCATCGGCTATTTTATGGGTTTAAGCTACAACTCTTGAGAAAATTTGGAAAGAATACTTTTTTACTGAGATTGAATTTTGAAAACAATAATACTTTTAAAGTTTTAGAAGAACACACTTATTTGTATAGTAGTTGCTCACCCATTCAAGCATAGCTCCCTTCTGGCTAACGGTGTTGCCGAACTCCAGTGCTCTCATTCCTGTGATAAGCTCTAGCAACAGTATTCCAAATCCAAATACAACAGTTTCTCAGATGACTGGCCTGTGGAGAGATACTCCGATGCAATGAGACCAACGGGGCCTCTTAACTGCGGTTGTGACATGTGAATTCACATGGTTAAGTAGCACATGTGAATCCACATGGTTAAGTAGCTTGGCGAGCCCAAACTCCCCAACGACAGCTTGGGTATGAGCTTGTGACATGGCATCCGTCCAGTCGACAAATGGGATATGAGTATGAGCTAAATGATTTTATCAAACCAATTTATTAAAAATATACTTTAGGCGTTCAAAAAATCGGTTTAGACGTTCGCTTAAACAATAATCCTCTATGAAGTGCCTAACTACGGCCTAACAATTTTTAGAACATTGCATATAACAAACATGTTTGCTATTATCATCCAACTTACACTCGTGTGGGTTGTAAAGAATGTGGTCGTAAATTACTTGTTATATGTGTCCTTGTTAAATCGTCGTCAGTTTATTCATAAATTTATGTTGATTTTACAACGAAATTTGTACTTTGGCAACTTATCACTTAATTACTATCATCTTTTTTCTTCTTCTGTAAACTCGGCTTACTCGTTATCGCATGTTTTTCTATTGTGAAAATATTTTAATCCAACTTTTGTACAGTATCACGAATTTAATTCATGGGTCAAACAACCATATCGGTGAAGTATAAAAGTAAGGAACTCCAATAAAAATATTGCGCTTGTAAACTATTTATTTTCTGTCAAAGTTGAAATGACCAAATATCAATGGGACTGGGACCAAAGATGTTGAATTGAGAGTCCTTTCTCAGACGACGGAGGAACATATGACTTCGTGTTTTTATGACCACGTGTATTTATGGGTAATGTATTTGCGTTCAAAGCCGTGGCTGCTCTAATATATATATATATATATACTATTAGTATATCAACTCGCCATTTAACTAACGATTAACCATTTCTTAGATATTTAGTATTGCTGCTTCTGACAATTTAAAATACGCAAATAGACAAAAAGGAGGCTGCCAGTGAAGGTTAACCAAATTAAATATTTGTTCCCATCATATAACCCGTAAGTTTGTTGAAGTGTTTATAAAGAAAATAAATATGTTGACCAATGAAATATTTAGAGGTGGAAAAAGAAACAATTAGAGGTGGAAAATGGTTAGCTGTCCATAAGTAGACCACATCCAAAATATCATGAGTCGGCTATGAACAAATCTCTAAACGAAATGATTACATAAATAGAATTCAGTTTTGCTTGGGATAAAAAAAGAGAGATGAATCAGTTGATTTTCTAAGAGATGAACGGTACAGACGTGGAGACAAAAGTATCTTTATGAAAACACGAACAAGCAGGGGAAAGACAAGTATCTTTGTGAAAACACGAACAAGCAGGGGAAAGACAAGTTAATGTGATTCGGATCGGGTTAGAATGTGGTTTAAGTTTTATAAATTACAGATTGACTCCATTTCTTAGTGTTAAAATCAATTAAACTAAATTTTGTAGTTTCATTATATAATAATTTACTTCAAACATGTGGTATGGTGAAACATATATTTGGTGTTGTTATTGACATATTCAAACTATACTTGGTGTAGCTAACAAACTTTTTCTTAAAACTTTAGTCAAACTAAACATTGTTTGAACTCATCTTTGTCCTAGTTGTATTAGGTAGTTTGAGATGAGTTTATAAGTTCTTAGAACCTATGTAGGAAGAAGTGTAAGAGTGGGAGTTGGAGTGGTGCCATCCTTTCAGAATGGGAATTTTGGATTTACTTTATCACATTTCGGATTAAGATACTTAAGACTTGCTTTGACTTATCCGTACTTTAAATTTAAAGTTAAATTACTGTATATTTTAGATTTTAGTTTTAATCATTATTCATGAAACTCAACAATAGATGATTTGTAATCAATTGAAATACATAGAATTTTTGTTTTTGAAAGTTCAATAACACTAGATTTCAAAAACTTGATTTATTTCATTCATTAAATAACAGTGAATTTAAATTAATCTTTCGAATAACAGTAAATTGCATTTAAATTTAAATTCTATTAAAATGCATAATTGAGTAACAACCTTTGTGTTTCCTCTGAAAATGAACGGCCTTTTTTAACTTCCCCATGTAAATGAAGCGAGGTCCATTTCGAATAAATCATCCCGTAGGCTGCACTCCTTATTCTCTCAGTGGACGGACATTATTTGCATATATTTTTTTCTCCTTTTCAATCTCTTCACTAGAACTTTCAACTGCAGAATACAACAGGATCACAAACAGCCCAAAGAATGGGAAGGCTTAGCAGGTGGAGGATAACAATCACAACCAGTGGCAGAGCCAATGAAGGATTAGGGGGTCAGTTGACCCCTTGCATTCTTAAATTTAACTAAATAAAAGCATATTAATGTAGTGCATATTTGATTAATTGGTATATTTTTCATGGTTTGACCCCCTTTTTTTAGCTGTGAAACCTCAAATAATTTTATACATATACAACTTTGACCCGGTAAATTTTGTTTCTACCTCCGGCACTGATCACAAGCCCTGAGCTTTAAGACTAAGATTGGTAGACAAGAAAACAACGAAATAAACAACAAAATAGGCTCAGTCAAAGGTTACAAACAATTTCTAGAGAAACTGAGTCAAAACTATCAAGAACCAAAGAGCATAGAGCTCGGAAGGAATAAGCCAACCAGAATTTAAGAACATGGAAAAGGACCCGGACACTAGT